>NW_025165841.1:0-1654 GCF_004010195.1 Chiloscyllium plagiosum
GAGACCGGATATTCATCTACTCTAGTCCCAGTTTTCAGCATGAGGCACTTACCCTTGCATGTTCTGATGTTTCCAGGGTAAATTTCAATGAGATATTCCCTGTGCTTTAAATGACACAATCATAGGACTGAACTTTGACGTGGTCGCACTGTATGGTAATCGCCCTGAGGAAATCATCCTCATTTTCATCCACACAGGTGGACAGACAGACAAATCCCCCGAGAGCAGGAGAGATGTCAGGATGAGACCAGCTCAACGTGCTTCACATCCGCCAGTTTCTCCGACCCCTTCACCGCAGCATGTCAAAGATTTCTGCAGCACAGAAAATGCACTTCAGCTGAACAAGTTTGCACCAGTCCAACACAAGTCCCTGACTGTTCTCGTCTCATTTTCCAACAGTTGGCTAACAGCTTCAAACGCAGTTGATGGTAGAAGTGTACACCTCAATGCGTCTCAAATTTCTCGAGAAATTTCTGCTTGCCGCATCCTGACAGGCAGTGGTTTGCAGATTCCCAACATGCCCAATTTTCCCGTTTTTGTTTTTAAGATGACTCTTCCAGTCGAAGTCAGGGAGCAATTTCCCTTCGCAATTATTGGCATTTCTCCATCACCCATCAGTAGGATTCGAGGCTGCATGGTTAAAGCCATAGGAACTTCAATTCCATTGCCTTAACCACTCCTCCAGGACGACAGGACGACACTGTGCAATTCACTTTCCAGGTCTCTTTCCTAGTGGAGATGAGGAAAAGTAAATCATTATTGGGTTTGTTTGAATCCAATCATTTCACAGCTTCCAAACGTGTAAAATTTCGGTGCGTGGTGAGGCTGGCTTCATCATTCTGATGGATGAAATGGGCATTCAGTTAAAATAAAAACAGAACTTGCAAGAGAACCTCAGCAGGTCCAGCAGCATTTCTGGAGAGACATTAAGAGGCAATGTTTCAGAACGTAATCAGCGCTGTGTTTTCTCCCACAGGTCCTCCCAAATTGGCTCGTTTCTGCAGCAGTTTCTTTTTGGTTTCAGATTCCCACAAGTCACAGTTCTTGACATTAATCTTGACAGCAATGCGCAAATGTCATTGTGGTTAGTCACACGACAGTGTTTCCATTTGGAGAATACCTGTTGACCTCATTAGAAACCGAAACAGTGCAGCAAAGCAAACAGATGCATTAAGGGCAGCAATCGCTGTCGCCCTGGGGGCTCTTGAATCAGCTATCTTTCATTCAGCAGACTAATGTGCTGACATGTGCAATCCAGCACATCACACGATCCTCCAAAGTAGGCGGTTACTGAATCTCAACTAAAGTGTGCCTTCCCAGAATGACAACTGTCGTCTATCAGAAGTATTTTTCCAAAATAGAGCCTGGGACGGTCATTATGGAGACATAGGAACAGTCTGATCCCACTCAATGCAGGCGTACCCATATCACTGGGAAGCCTCTCTCCCACAAGCGGGACAGTCTGAGTTCCAGCCACTCAGTTTTTGTCTGGCCCGAGCTTTTTCAATGTCCCGGAGTCGTCATATACAAAAACGAGAAATCTTTCAATGTCTCAGATCAGTTCATGTCCCGAGAACATCAGAGTTAATGTCCCGTCCCCTTAAAGAGGGGGAAGATGTTCTGACAGTTTCTGCTCAGTCCGACAGTTCACCCT
>NW_025165842.1:0-1654 GCF_004010195.1 Chiloscyllium plagiosum
ACAATAGTTTTGGCAGTTCATAAAGTTTTGCACGTAGGGAACTTAGCTTTGGAAATGTTCACAACATCGTTGAACATGTGCAGATTCACACTGAGTAGAGACTTTTATTTTCCTTTATTCATTCACAGGTGAGGGTATCGCTGGCCAGGCAGCATTTCCTGCCCATCCCTAATTGCCCAGAGGGCAGGTAAGAGTCGACCACATTGCTGTGGGTCTGAAGTCACAATGTAGGCCAGATCAGGTGAGGATGGCAGCTTCCGTCCCGAAAGTGCATGAGTGAACTAGATGGGTTTTTCTGACAATCGATTAATGGTCATCATTAGATTCTTAAATTCCAGATTTTTTTTAAATTGAAATCAAATTCCCCCAAGTGCTGCAGCAGGCCTTGAACCCAGGTCTTCAGAATTTTATCTGGGGCTTTGGATTAACTGTCTAGCGACAATACCGCTCGGCCAATACTTTCCCACATCACTGTCCATCTGCACAGAGTGAAGAGCGATTTTCTGGTTCATCAGAACAGGGTAATCACACATACGTTTGCTCAATGATTGTAGGAGTTGGATGTTGATGGGCTATTGACATCCATCTCCGAACCATGTATTCTGGGGTTTGTTTCAATTGTCTTGTTATCTTTAGGGATAAAAACAGTTTCAATTAACTTTCTATTAAATGCATGGCAATCAAGTCGATCCCATAGCTATCAGGCAGTTTAGTTTCTTTTGAAGGGCTCTCCATCTCCCCAAACTCCTCCATCCTCACCTCCAACAGTATAATAATATCACAGAGTCTCTTTGTGACTCTGAATGAGACAATCTGATCAGCTGCTTCTTTCCCTACTCCTAGGTCGCGTTGGATCTAAATCTCCCCTTGCTGCAGTTGTGATCCTGTATCATTGTACTGTGATACTCGCATTTACTTACTTGGCCTATCAGTGTTCATGATACTGCAAGTAGCTTCTTGCATATACGGCTAACAGTGCAAGAGTTTAGCTCTTTCCTTCCACCAACTGCAGTAGAATTGTACTCTAACAAAACTTACGGAATCACGGCCCAGCATATTCCCCTACTTGCCTCTTACCATCAAACCAGAGAATCAATCCTCATTCAACTGAGAGAATTCCGGAGGGCATGTCAGTAACAGCAGCATGAATACCTAAAAATGAGGTGTTAACCTGATGAAGTTACCAAAGAGGACTACGTCTGTGCCAAACAGCATAAGCAGCAAGTGATAGACAGAGTGAAACAATCCGGGAACAACAGAACAGATCTAAGATCTGCAGTCCAACTACATCCAGTTGTGAATGTGGTCAGAGCACAGCTGGAGTTCTGAGGATAGTTCTCTTCAAGATATTAACCAACAAGGATGTCAGACTGGATTAATTATCATAAAACTCAAGTTCGTTTGATATTCATATATTTACAATCAGTGTTCAATCACCAAATGTAGCTGAAGGTAAATATAACCTTCGAGTGATTGTAACAGTGGAGACATCTGAATACTTTATCAGCAAATTAAAGCCTGCTGTGTTTAGATAGTAATAATTTTAAAGAGATTTTAAAAAGTAAGGTGGATTGAGTATAATGGAAGAAGTTGAATGGTGGATAGCTGATAATGTTGTTTCAATCTGAAGTTAATTTAGGATTAGTTAACAAAT
>NW_025165843.1:0-1654 GCF_004010195.1 Chiloscyllium plagiosum
TTCATCCCCACGTGACAGTTATACAGGAACAAGATGGGGTCACTGATATTCCAACATGACAAACCAATGAAACCGAGACTGCACTGATAGAAGACTCCATGATGTTAATCATGGTTCCATTGTTTGTAGAACGCGTGCTGCTTTAACATAGTTTGCTGGCAATGAGGAGGGAAGCTAAATGATTTGTGTCAACTCTCAAGGAGACTCCATGATGTTAATCATGGTTCCATTGTTTGTAGAACGTGTGCTGCTTTAACATAGTTTTCTGGCAATGAGGAGGGAAGCTAAATGATTTGTGTCAACTCTCAAGGAGGCATTTTTCCATCACCGAGAAGACACACCCTTGTTCTCCATGGAGGTCAGAATCTGGTGGGAATAGTTAACTGTTTTAGCATGAAGGTATTGTGGCTGCTGTAGGGCTTGTGGATAACGAGACTTTCAATGCAGGACCATACACCAAATTCACTGTATTAATGTGGGGAGAGATTATTCAAACACTGGCCCTCTGTCTCTCTCATGCGACATGGGAATTGGGTGTGGATTGAGGGGAATATTCTCAGAGGCTCTCAAACTATCGACAATCATGCAACCCGAGTAAAAAAGAAGCCATGGAATCTTTCACCGTATCAGTGTCTATTTAGAACATCGTGAGTGACTGTCCCTCCCCCTCAAGTTTCAATGCAATCGCCTCTCATTCTCTCACAACGCCAGGGATTAATCTTCACTGTCTTCCCGTGGTACCATAATCCCTGGAATTAGTCTGGTGAAACTCCATTGCATCCTCTTTGTGGCAAGGCGATCATTCTTTATAAAGAAGAGAATGTCTGTCCACAATATTCCAAATGCTGCCTCAACAACACTCTCAGCGACGATCATAAAATCTCTTTTTCCTCTTAGACATCTCCGTTTCTTTCCTGTGGCGTAAAAAGACTTTCCTTCTCTCTATAATGCTGGGAAGTGTTAACACTTTTATAATGAAGATATTGTTGCTGCTGTCGTGATTATGGACACCATGACGTTCATGGCAGGATGACGCATCTACTGAACTCTATTAATGTTGGGAGAGTTTATTCAAAAGCCTGAACCTCTGTCTCTCTCTTCTCCCTCCCTCCCCGCTCTTTCTCTCTCTCTCTCTGTCTCTCTCTCTCTCTCTCTCCTTTCTTTCTCCTCTCTCTCCCCTCTCTTTCTCTCTCTGTCTCACTTTAAATAGTGGGTGGGGTGGTTGGGTAGAACGTTCTCAGAGGCTCTAAAACTATCGAGAATATTGTGATCTGAGTGGGAAAAAAAAGCCATGGAACTTATCACCATATCAGTGTCTGCTTAGAACATCATGAGTGATTGTCCATCCCCCTTAAGGTTCAATGCAATCACCTCTTATTCTCTCACTGAGCTTCACTCATTACTCATGGTGCCATCATCCCAGGGTTTAGTCTGGTGAAACTTGAGAGAACGTCTATCCACAGTACCCCAAATACTGCCTCAACAACACTCTCAGGGATTGTCAAAAAACATATTTTCTCTCATTTAGACATCGCCATTTATTTCATGTGCCACAAAAAGCCATTCTTTCTCTATGCACTACGACTGACATGGAATTTATAAGTCCCTGACATCTGTACTTCAGCATCAATAAAGCCAGCACCAGAGATACCTA
>NW_025165844.1:0-1654 GCF_004010195.1 Chiloscyllium plagiosum
CGAGGAGAATACGGGGATACAGACTACTAGACTTGGTGGGATTGAGGTTCACAAGGAAGACGTATTAGAAATCCTGCAGAGTTTGAAAATAGTTAAGTCCCCTGGGCCGGATGGAATTTATCCTCGGATCCTCTGGGAAGCCAGGGGGGAGATTGCCAAGCCTTTGGCATTGATCTTTAAATTGTCATTGCCTATAGGAATAGTGCCAGAAGACTGGAGGATAGCAAATGTGGTTCCCCTGTTCAAGAAGGGGAGTAGAGACAACCCTGGTAATTATAGACCAGTGAACCTTACTTCAGTTGTTCGTAAAGTGTTGGAAAGGGTTAAAAGAGGTAGGATTTATAATCATCGAGAAAAAAAAATCTAATTAGGGATAGTCAGCACGGTTTTGTGAAGGGTAGGTCGTGCCTCACAAAACTCATTGAGTTCTTTGAGAAGGTGACCAAACAAGTAGATGATATTAAACTGGTTAATATGGTGTATATGGATTTCAGCAAGGGGTTCGATAAGGTTCCCCACAGTAGGCTATTGGACAAAATGTGGAGGAATGGGACGGTTGAGAGGTGACTTAATAGAGATATATAAGATAATCAGAGGGTTAGATAGGGTGGACAGGGAGAGCCTTTTTCCAAGTATGTTGACGGCGTGCACGAGGGGGCATAGCTTTAAATTGAGGGGAGATATATATAGAACAGATGTCAGAGACAGTTTCTTTACTCAGAGAGTAGTAAGGGTATGGAATGCTTTGACTGCAACGGTAGTAGATTTGCCAACTTTAAGTACATTTAAGTCGACATTGGACAATCATATGGACGTACATGGAATAGTGTAGGTTAGATGGGCTTCAGATTGGCATGACAGTTTGGCGTAACATCGAGGGCTGAAGGACCTGTACTGCGCTGTAATGTTCTATGTTCTATGTTTTATGATATATAAGTCCCATGGGCCAGACAGGATACACCTAGGATATACAGGAAGCGAGGGAAGAGATTGCCGCGCCTTTGACGATGACATTTGCATCCTCACTGTCCACTGGAGTAGTGCCAAATGATTGAAGCCTGGCAAATGTTATTCCTTTGTTCAAGAAAGGGAATAGGGTTAACTCTGAAAACTACAAACCAGCCAGTCTTACATCTGTGGGAAACAAATAATTGGAGAGGATTCTGACAGACAGGATTTTTGATTACTTGGAAAACCACAGCTTGATTAGAGATAGTCATCATGGCTTTATGAGGGGCACGTCATGCTTCACAATTGGCTATCACAAGTTTTAAGGTGATTGGAGGAAGGTTTGGGAGGATGTCAGAGGTAGGTTCTTCACACAGAGCGGTGGGTGTGTGGAATGCACTGCCAGCAGTGATAGCAGAGTGAGATACATGAGGGATATTTAAGTGACTCTTAGATAGGCACATGGAAGGTGGAACAATGAAGGGTATGGATGTTCCTTTGATCTTCGAGGAGGATAAAAGGTCAGCACAACATTGAGGACTGAAGGGCCAGTCCTGTGCTTTCTTGTTCAATGTTCGACGTTAACAGCACAAGTTCAATTCCCACACTGGTTGAAGTTAAAAATCATGCAACGCCAGGTTATATTGCAACAGGTTTATTTGGAAGCAGTAGCTTTTGAGGTGCTACGTCTTCATCAGTGCTCCAA
>NW_025165845.1:0-1654 GCF_004010195.1 Chiloscyllium plagiosum
TTTTGCCCGAAACGTCGATTTTGCTGAAGCTCCCCGATGCTGCCTGAATTGCTGTGCTCTTCCAGCACCATTGATCCAGAATCTGGTTTCCAGCATCTGCAGTCATTGTTTTTACCATTTTGAACATAAGCCCTTCATTAAGCTTTTGACCCAAAGGGGCTGGGAGCTAAATGGGAGGGGGCTGGGGCTGGGGCTGGGGAGGACGGTAGCTGATAATGCAATAGGTAGACGAAAGTGAGGGTGAAAGCGATAAGTCAGACAGGAGGGTGGAGTGGATAGGTGGGAAGGAAGATGGACAGGTAGGACTGTTCAAGAGAGTGGTGCCAAGTTGGAAGGTTATGACTGGGATAATGTGAGGGGAGGGGGAAATGAGGAAATCCACATTGATGCCATGTGGTTGGAGGGTCCCAAGGCAGAAGATGAGGCATTCTTCCTCCAGGTGTTGGGTGGTTAGGGTTTGGCAGTCGAGGAGGCCCTGGACATACATGTCCTTGGCAGAGTGGGAGGGGGAGTTGAAGGATTCAGCTACAGGGCAATGGGGTTGTTTAGTGTGTGTGTCTCAGCGATGGTCTCTGAATACAGGATTGGGATGTAATGCTATGGCTGTAAATCACATTGGTTTGGCCACTATGAAAATGCTGAGTTCAATTTTGGTCTCCCTGCTGTAGAAAAGACGTTAAACTTGAAAGAGTGCAGAAAAGATTTGCAAGGATGTTTGCTGAGGTGAGAGAGAGAGGTTGAACAGGCTGGGGCTGTTTTCCCTGGAGCATCAGAGGCTGAGGGGTAACCTTATAGAGGTTTATAAAATCATGAGGTGCATGGATACAGTGAATAGTCAAGGTCTATTCCCCGGAAAGGAGGAGTCCAAATCTCGAGGGTATAGGATTAAGGTGAGAGGGGAAAGATTTGAAAGGGACCTGAGGGACAGTTTTCACACTGAGGATGATGCGTGTATGCATTGAGCTGCCAAAGGAAGTGAAAGAAGTGGGTACAAGTACATCATTAAAAAACTATTTGGACAGATACATGGATAGGAAATATTTTGAAGGATATGGGCCAAATGCAGGAAAATGGGATTAGTTCAGTTTAAGAAACTTGGTCGGCATGGGTTGGGATATCTGGTCGGCATGGAGAGGTTGGACTGAAGGGTCTGTTTCTGTGCTGTGTGACTCTATGACTTAATAACTCTATGACCACAACCTGAACGGTAGTCTGTGTGTCAAGCAAGTTTCCACCTCTAATATCAGGAATTACAACAGGTATCCTTTGTACATCATAGTTTAATAATGACATATACCGAAGCAGTATAAATAAAGATGATGAAACATAAAGTACTTTTGAAGAACTTAGTCAGATTTTGACATTGTGAAACATTTAATGCAACATGGCATTCCAGGGCACTAATTATTTTTTCACTGCACCCGAGCCACACATAGTTGCTCAGTCATTTAGCAATCACAACAAGATGCATTTAAGCACTTAAACAATTTTCAGGTGTTTGGATTAGATTAGATGAGATCAGAGTCATAGAGTCATGGAGATGTACAGCATGGAAACAGACCCTTCGGTCCAACCCGTCCATGCCGACCAGATATCCCAACCCAATCTAGGGCCACCTGGGAGCACCCGGCCCACATCCCTCCAAACCCTTCCT
>NW_025165846.1:0-1654 GCF_004010195.1 Chiloscyllium plagiosum
GTGGAGGGTTGTTAGTCTGTGCTTCTGTGTATACCTGTTGTGGTTTTGTTCACCGAGCTGGGAATTTATGTTGCAGACGTTTCGTCCCCTCTCTCGGTGACATCCTCAGTGCTTGGGAGCCTACTGTGAAGCCCTTCTGTGATCTTTCCTCCAGCATTTATAGTGGTTTGTCTCTGCCGCTTCTTGTTGTCAGTTCCAACTGTCTGCTGTAGTAGCCAGTATATTGGGTCCAAGTCGATGTGTTTGTTGATAGATTCTGTGGATGAGTGTCATTCCTTTAGGATTTCCCTGGCTGCTCTCTGTTTGGCTTGTCCTATAATAATAGTGTTGTCCCAGTCGAACTCATGTTGCTTGACATCTGCCTGTGTGGCTACTAAGGATAGCTGGTCGTGTTGTTTCGTGGTTAGTTGGTGTTCATGGATATGGATCGTTAGCTGTCTCCCTGTTTGTCCGATGTACTGTTTTGTGCAGTCCTTGCATGGATTCCATCAAGTCACATTTCAAAAATCATTTTAATCCACGTGCTCAGACATATAATGAAACATCTCTGTGGGATGTCAACCTTTAGGCTCAGAGGTCAGGGCACTACCACCACTCAAAAATAGCCCCTAAAGCTGCAACATGATTCTCCTGTGTGTTCATCAGCTTTCTTTGATCATACTGTGACACATCCCCACAACAGAATCGAGATAATCTTTTCCAGAGAAAGTGACACTACCACAAGTTCATGGAAGGGAATCGAATCCAGAGCTCTGACCCAGGGGCAGGGGTGCGACCAACTACACAAGACTTAAACCATGCCCAGAATGTTAAGTGTCAGTTTTCAGCTCTATATGGATTTATTACATTCTGATTAACATAACTGAAAAACACAGGCAACAGTTCTCATTCTTAAACAAATAAAATGTATGCGCCTCAACTATAAGATGATGAGTGCACGTGCTCTGCCATCGAGATGAACAATGAACTTCTTTAATTGCTTGACTATGATTTCCAGCTTAAATGGCTATTATCTGTAATCTGCAATATTAGGGCAAGAAATCTTGCAAAAAAACCTTGCACTATGAGGGATCTCTAATAGATATCAACACTGAACACCAGAGATGAGGAAAGAGCACAATTTCTGGACAAAAACACTGGCCACTATTTCCAACCTCTGACATGTGGCTTCCCCCTTCCTGAAATTATTAAGTGATACAAGGCATCAGTTTACTTTCCAGCCTCTCCTTACCCTCTCCTCCCTCTGCTTGCACAAAGCAAATCAAGCTTTTGGTCTTTGGGAAACTCAAGGCCTGTGTTTGTCGGCCTTCTGGAGAGGGTAGGGTCTTTTAAACCTGAAGCAGGAGGGTGAGTGGGCAGTAATATCAGTCACTGGGCTGAGGTGTGGCAGTTCAAGTTTAACTTGGATAAATGCGAGGTATTGCATTTTGGTAAAATAAAAAGTGGGGGGCTTATGCAATTAATAGTAGTGCGTTGGTAGTGTTGTAGAAAAGAGGGACCCACAGGTGCAGATCGAATTCACAGAAGTTTGTGGCACTTATAGACAAGCTGCTTAAGGCTAATTCATTGCTCAGACATTTGGGGTTAGAAATTGAGAAGTCATGCTGAGATTGTGCAGGATATTTATGAAGCCTCTTCTGCAGTACTGTGTGAA
>NW_025165847.1:0-1654 GCF_004010195.1 Chiloscyllium plagiosum
ATCACATGATGGACAACATACATTCCCATTGTTGGTTATGTTTGACTGTTCCTCATTTTGAGGGTGAAGTCTCCTCAGGGTCACATGTTCCTGTCATGAATCTTCTTATGACCGAACGGGCTGATTTTTGACTCCCAAATCTCTGGGACCAGGGCAGGACATCCCATACCGGGCTTCAGAATGCAGGTTTTACTTCCTTTGTGTTTCTTACCCGCCAATCTACTGCCACATCTTTGTGACTTAAATACAACTAAGTTAAAAATCACACAACACCAGGTTATAGTCCAACAGGTTTAATTGGAAGTACACTAGCTTTCGGAGCGACGCTCCTTCATCAGGTGATTCTAGAGGGCTCGATTGTAACACAGAATTTATAGCAAAAATTTGCCGTGTGATGTACTGTGCCACCGTGCCGCCCACTAATGTATAATTTCAGTTACATCACACTGCAAATTTTTGCTATAAATTCTGTGTTACGATCGAGCCCTCCACAATCACCTGATGAAGGAGCGTCGCTCCGAAAGCTAGTGTGCTTCCAATTAAACCTGTTGGACTATAACCTGGTGTTGTGTGATTTTTAACTTTGTACACCCCAATCCAACACCGGCATCTCAGAATCATCTCAACTTTGTGCATGAGTATTCTAAACTTATGGAATTGTGATCACTATTCCCAAAGTAATCCCTTGTTAAAACATCAGCTACCTGGGTGGGCTCATTTCCCAACACCAGGTCCAGTATGGCCCCTTCCCAAGTTGGACTATTTACATACTGCTCTAGAAAACCCTCCTGGATGCAGCTTACAAATTCTGCTCCATCTAGACCTCTAACACAAAATGAATCCCAGTCAATGTTGGGAAAATTAAAATCTCCTATCACCATCATCCTGTTGCACTGCTCGAGTCCTCCATTGTGCCCTCCTTCAGTACAGCTGGGATATTTTCTTTGACCAGTAATGCAACTCCTCCACCACTTCTATCCCGCCTCAAGCATAGATATCCTAGTATTTTTGCTGCCGATCATGCCCTTCCCTCAACCATGTCTCAGTAACAGTAATAACATCATGCTCCCAGGTACTAATCCAAGCCCTAAGTTCATCCAGTCTCTTTGCATTCATCATCTGCTCCCTGCCTCCTCTTCCCTTTGGTCACGCTAACTTCATTATCTAGTTCCTTACAGGCTTTAGTTACTGCCTCCTTACTGTCCTTTCACCTCATTTGGTACCAAACCCCTGCCACATTAGTTTAAACCCTCCCCAACAGCGTTAGCAAAAGCATCCCCAAGGACATTGGTTCCAGTCCGACCCAGGTGGAGACCGTCCAATTTGTAATAGTCCCACCTCCCCCAGAACCAGTCCCAGTGTCCCAAAAATCTGAACCCCTCCCTCCTGCCAAGCATTTATCCTGCTTATTCTATCATTCCTCTGACTAGCACGTGGCACTGGTACCAATCCTGAGATTACTACTTTGGAGGTCCTACTTTTTAACTTGGCTCCTATCTCCCTAAATTCTGCTTGTAGGACCTCATCCCGTTTTTTTTTTTAACCTATATCGTTTGTGCCTATATGAACCACGACAACTGGCTGTTCACCCTCCCCTTTCAGAATGTTCTGCAGCCGATCAGAGACATCCCTGGCCCATGCATCTGGGAGGCAA
>NW_025165848.1:0-1654 GCF_004010195.1 Chiloscyllium plagiosum
GAGTGCGACCAAGATGATCGATACATCATAATGCGTTTTTGTACCTGGTCTCTCAATGATCCCAAATGATGGGGAAAGTAATGGATTATTGGGTATGTGCTCATATTGAGCCCCATAAAGAGGGGAATGGATGTGTTCCTTTGTGGCCTGCCTCTGTGAGATGGCCAGAGGTAGCCGAATGGCTAGTATGCCTGGACTCTTCCGATGGTTCCGAAAAAAAATGAGGTAGTACGGGAATGGCAGTTGGCAAGCAAAAAAAATTACTCTTTTCAGAGATATTGACTAAATTTGTCTACAACGGATCCCACCGACCCATTTTCCTAGTTTTCCTTAACATTGCTGTTAATGACACTATTTGATTCAGTTAAGACGAAATCTTCTCCTGCGGCTTACACATGGGGACCAATCGATGCTGCTTCACTATCACACGGATTGAACAGAACATAAATTTGACTAAATTTATTTCTTTCTCTTATATGATACCACCGTCTTCATTCAGACATCACAGTACTTCTGGAATTGCCCTCCTCTCTGGGCATGGAGAGATGTATATTCCAGCTGAAACATCGGTAATTACCACCTGTTTTATTTGTGGACTCAAAGACAATTTAGGACGACGCTAGAACATTTCACCAATAATATTGCAAAAACCTGAACTAATATCGATGCCGTCTTTGTTGCAATCAAGACAGTGGTCTTTCAGAATCGTTTGGCCTTGGCTTTCTACTCGCTATTAGGATGGCACATGTGTCAGGATAGAAAAGGAATGCTGTACCTAAATTCCTGACAGATCCTCCAATACCACTGATCTCTTAAAGCACGTTCTCCAGAACATCCAGAAACTCAGAGATGGGTTCGGTCGTAATAGAGGACACATCAGGAATATATTACTTCCTTTAATCGCCTATATTCTGACACTTAAATGCTTTTGGTTACTGATATCTGGTTGCTATCATTATCGGTTTTAAGAAATGACCAATTGATCATGAAATGATCCACCTGAGAGAATGAAAAAATACTGGGGAAATAATATCGAAAATGCTCTGTTTCAAAATTCTCCATTTTGCAGGATTAATTTGCCTAACAAGTTCAAAATGACTGCTACAGTCACAGTGACTGTGACACCATGAATTGCAAAAATGCGGGAGATTCTGCACAACCTTAGAGATTTTCCTGTACTATGATTAAGCTAATCAGCAGAACATTGTTAACTGGTTTGCATTACCTACTTTTCTCTGAAGACAACCTAACCTGGCATTGTGTGGAAACTCGAACATGAAAACTGGTACGCACTTTAGACTATAAAAATGCTCTTTTTTGTGAGAAAACAGAACTCTAGCATTGATACATTCAGACATATATGTGACGAATACTCTGGATTATAGACTTTGGATCTGTCACAGACTTAAAGTGTGTTTTGTTTGTAAATTGCGTGTTGTTCAAGAATTGCTGTGTAAACAGGTAAAGCTAGTGAGGTGCTTCCATCTTATCACTGATGGTATCTGGGGCGTCTAAAGAAGAAAGACATCTTAAATGCATATGAACTTGCACCAGAGCATGCACGCAATGCTTCATGAAACTAAGGAGGGACGCAGATAAAACATGCATTGAATTAGAAAGCATCAAACAAAGTAATGTTGATAGTTTGGCAATG
>NW_025165849.1:46-1654 GCF_004010195.1 Chiloscyllium plagiosum
AGGTATGTCGTGCCGTGGTGGTTACTGTACAGCGGGAGGTATGTCGGACCGTGGTGGTTACTGTACAATGGGAGGTATGTCGGGTCGTGACGGTTACTGTACATTGGAAGGTATGTCGGGCAGTGATGGTTACTGTACATTGGGAGGTATGTCGGGCAGTGATGGTTACTGTACAGTGGGAGGTATGTCGAGCCGTGATGGTTACTGCATAGTGAGAGGTATGGCGGCCCGTGATGGTTACTGTACAGTGGGGGGTATGTCCGGCTGTGATGGCTACTGTACAGTTGGATGTATGTCAAGCTGTGGAGGTTACTGTACAGTGGGAAGAATATCGGGCCGTGATGGTTACTGTATTCTGAGAGGTATGTCGGGACGTTATGGTTACTGTACAGTGGGCGCTATGTCGTGCCGTGGTTTTTACTGTACAGCGGGAGGTATGTCGGACCGTAGTTGTTACTGTACTGTGAGAGGTATGTCGGGACGTGATGGTTACTGGACAGTGGAAGGTATGTCGAGCCGTGATGGTTACTGTATCGTGAGACGTATGTCGGTCCGTGATGGTTACTGTACAGTGGGGGGTATGTCCGGCTGTTATGGCTACTGTACATTTGGGTGTATGTCGGGCTGTGATGGTTACTGTCCTGTGGGGGGTATATCGGGCCGTGATGGTTACTGTACAGTGGCAGGTATGTCGGGGTGTGATGGTTGCTGTACAGTGGGAGATATGACGGGGAGTGGTGGTTATTGTACTGTGGGTGTTATGTCGGGCCGTGATGGTCACTGTATAGTGGGAGGTATGTCGGGCCGTGATGGTTACTGTACACTGGTATGTATGCCGGGTCGTGATGGTTACTGTGCTGTGGGAGATATGTCGGGCCGTGATGGTCACTGTATTATGGGAGGTATGTCGGGCCGTGATGGTTACGGTACACTGGGAGATATGTCGGGTAGTGATGGAAACAGTTCAGTGGGAGGTAAGTAGGGCCGTGATGGTTACTGTACAGTGGGATTTATGTCGAGCCGTGATCTTTACTGTGGAGTGGGAGGAATGTCGGGGTGTGATGGTTATTGTACAGTGGGAGGTATGTCGCGCTGTGATGGTTACTGTACAGTGGGAGGTATGTCGGACCGTGATGGTTACTGCAGAGTGGGAGTGGTGTCGGTCCTAGACGGTTACTGTACAGTGGGAGGTATGTCGGGCTTTGATGGTTACTGTACTGTGGGAGGTATTTCGGGACGTGATGGTTACTGTACAGTGGGAGGTATGTCGGGCCGTGAAGGTTACGGTACAGTGGGAGGTATGTCGGGCCGTGATGTTTACTGTACTCTGCGAGGTATGTTGGGACGTGATGGTTACTGTGCAGTGGGAGATATGTCGGGCGTGATAGTTACAGTACAGTGGGAGGTATGTCGGGCCGTGATGGTTACTGTATTGTGGGAGGTATGTCGGGACGTGATGGTTACTGTACACCGGAAGGTATGTCGGACCGTGGTAGTTACTGTACAGTTGGAGGTAAGTCGGTCCGTGATGGTTACTGTGCAGATGGAGGTAAGTCTGGCCGTGATTGTTACTGTACTGAGGGAGGTATGTCGCGACGTGATGGTTAC
>NW_025165850.1:0-1654 GCF_004010195.1 Chiloscyllium plagiosum
GCTGTACTCTTCAAGCCTACTACTTGTTTAATTGGAATTCCAGCAGATTCCTTTCTCTACATACGGAATGGAAGCATTCAGCCGCATCCCTGTACTTATTCGTCCTCCACTGTTTCACCGTCACGTTACAGCTTCCAATGAGTCATGTTGTTCTTCCTGCCAAACGAAGGCATTCTTCACATCAGAAGCTTGTCATCCTCATGTTTCTCGAAGGAAAAATACGGATGTGGACTTCTAAATTGAAACAGATGCGGCCTGGTCTGCGTAAAAATAACTTCCTGCTGTTACTTCAAAAATAATTCTTAACAACATAGAGAACGCACCTTCCGATGTCTGCTGCAATAGTTGCAAGAAAATTCAGTAAGGCTGCAGTGAAATTCAAGGTTACAACCCCGGTTTACATAACCAGTGCTTGCATCACTGAGCTATGGAAGCACTAACCCAGGCGCCGTTTTGCGACTGACAAAAGACGATGACCTCTAGCAGAAAAACTTCGGTGATCTCAATTTTGTGATACAAGCTTCGTTTTGAGTGACAAAATACGACTTGAAACCCACTTCTAAGATCACTTGTTGGATATAACATTTTGTCAGCTTCCCAATGTCTCATCATGAGACAGGGGTCAACATTTGTTTAAACTCCATCAGAGTAAAAGTTTTGAATTATTTTTTATATAAAAGACACGATGTAGTATTGCTTTCAATAAATTGCCCTGATTTTAGCATGTATAACAGTTTTTTTTTCTTAATTCTTGGTGAGTAATTCCTTTCCTATAGCCTGGTGCGACTAACGTCGCTTCAAGATTTCATAATTTCTTACCTTGGCAGCTGTCGTTTAGGCACCAAACGTGAAACAGTTCAAATCGAACATACTCCGGAGTTTGGAATTCGAGGGAATGCAGATATCTGAGAGAGCACTTTAAAACATAATCTTGGGTGTTGTGTCCACTGGCTGAGTTGGCATACTATTGACAATATCTATTTGCTCTTGAGTGGCCTGGAAGACATGACAGTGATAGATAGAGGGAAGACAGTCAAGAGATTTGTAGATAATGATGAAAACTTGGAAATTTAGCTGCCTGGTGAACGGTGAGTAACCCTTGTTGAGAGTATTCCCACATGCAGGAGACGTTTTGGAAGACCTCAGGATTACATCATTGGGTGAATAACCTGCAACTCCTTCCCTTCCACCATGTGTGAGCCCTTGTGGAAAGACAAAGCTGCGAAGGCCGCAGTGAACGTTTGTAATATGCGTTTGTAAAATTGCCATTCAGTCAATGCACAATGAAACAGTGAACAGAACGTAAGTACGCCCTTGAATAGAAGCAGAGGGAGTTCGACCATAGAACATAGAACATAGAACATTACAGCGCAGTACAGACCCTTCGGCACTCGATGTTGCGCCGACCTGTCATACCAATCTGAAGCCCATCTTACCTACACTATTCCATGTTCGTCCATATGCTTGTCCAATGACGACTTAAATGTACTTAAAGTTGGCGAATCAACTACCATTGCAGGCAAAGCATTCCACACCGTTACTACTCTCTGAGTAAAGAAACTACGTCTGACATCTGTCCTATATCTATCTCCCTTCAATTTGAAGCAATGCCCCCTCGAGTTGGTCGTCACCATTCTTGGAAGAAGGATCTCCC
>NW_025165851.1:0-1654 GCF_004010195.1 Chiloscyllium plagiosum
TCCAGCCCGTTTGGGGAATTGAATTTGCTTCCATAGAGTTTCCACGGTGCAGGGATCATTGCGTCTCAGCAGCTTCAGCGATCCAAAGAAGGGCTCGTCTTCAGCGATAACACTAGTCCACATTTCGCTGCAGAGTTAAAGTTCTCTGCACAATCAGAACCCTGGAAAATCCCACGCAGGCTGCGTGTAATCACGGGGCTTCTCAAGTCACGTTGATGTTTGAAATAACTTCCCCTCCTGGATTCAAACGCTGCTGATATTCAGGACCAGAGTAAATTTCTTGTGCACGCCTGAACAGCAAATCCTCCTCTGCTAATACCTTGAGAAAACAGATCATTGCTGTTAGTGCAGGGCAGGAAATAGGATAAGAGAATTTTAGCTTGTACCGAACAGCCTTCCCTATCTCCTACCCGAAATCTCTGTCTCCCATTTCCTCCACCTTTCAATGGATTCCAACTCGAATTCATCCTTCCATCCTCCTGTTTTTGCCCAGCTCCCCTCACCGGAAAGCGCTGACTCTCGGTTCAATTTCTTAGTCACTTCTTGCCATTCCCAGTACATTGCCCACATCTTTATTTAGTTTTTAAAACAGAAAGGCAGTGATTTGCTAATGCAAAGATCTGAGTGTAATTGCGCTCACGCTCCAGATTATCTCTCGCGTCATTCACAAAAATCTGCACTGCACATGTGCAAAGAAGGGGATGCTGGGAGTGGGTGGGACGCATTCACCAACTCCCCATCCAATCAAGACCCAATAATGCCACAGGGCCCCCTGTCTATTCTCTCTCGCTATCCCGAGCTTCCCCCTCTCACACACATGCCATCCTCTCCGTCCATTCAATCTCCATACCCTCTTCCCCCTGTCTAATCCAGTCTCTAGTCCACCCTCTGCCTTCCCCCATCCAGTCCCTCTCCCCACACTCATTCTCTCTCTCCTCCCACTCTCTGCTCCCCTCCATTCTCTCTCTTCCCCCACCCTCTGCTCTCCATCCATTCCCTCTCTCTTCCCCCACCCTCTCCTAACATTCATTGTTGCTCTCTTTCTTCCCCACCCTCTGCCCCCTTGCATTCTTTCCCCACGCACTGCCCCACGTCCATTCTCTCTCCCCACACTCTGCCCCCCCAGCGCGGATGGTAATGACTCTACTTGGGAGATGGGCGGGTGTGGTGTGAGAATGGCTGATCTTTAACATTGAGAAGCGCTAAAATAATATTTTCAAAAACATCAGTAAAGTTTGAAAGCAAATTCAATTATTTTTTTAAAAAGCTGCATTTTTTAAAACTTGCATTGAAATCTGTGCAATTAGGCCACAGTTGAGGATAGGCTTTCAGGATGGAATGGCCAATTCCTCGTCTTGTGAAGTTGGTTCAGATTAATTAGAAATAGAGTCATAGAGTTGCAGAGCAGGGAAACAAACCTTTCGGTGCATGCCAACCACATATTCTAAATTAATCTGGTGATCCATTTGCCACCATTTGGCCTATATCTCTCTCAACCCCTCCTATTCATAAACCCATCCAGATGCCTTTTAAATGTTGTAATTGTTCCAGCCTCGACCACTGTCTCTGGCAGCTCATTCCATGCATATACCACTCTCTGCATGAAAATGTTACCAGTTCAGTCCCATTTAAACCTTTCCCCTCTCACCCTAAA
>NW_025165852.1:0-1654 GCF_004010195.1 Chiloscyllium plagiosum
CCACCTCTCGCTGGATGCCTTCGCCAATGGTACAGGAGGAAAGGTGCGTTCCACATCAAAAGGATAGGGTCTACTTACCATCACAGATGCTTTGGATAAGTTTACACTGACTGCACATCTGTGATCATTCCAATAAACTTCGCACAATACTAACTGATCTGGTTTAACCAATCTCCTCAAACAATCCTTCTTATATGATTTGTAAGGGCCATCACGGTGTATGTGTGCTGTGCAGTGCTGCATAACCCCAGCAAGGAAATCTGTGTTAATGGAATTAACATGGTTACTTGATTGTTGGGCGAGTGAATCGCTTACTGAACTTTTGGTTCTCTGGCTTAATCGCCACTCATAGACGTGCATCGTGGTCCTGAGTCGTAATTTACAGCTTGCACTGGTAAATCTTCTTTTCATATGACCTGCAAGCCTCTCAGGGTACTGCACAACCCGACCCCAATCTCACAATTTGATCGCGAGCCATCTGATTTAAAGGACAGATTTCCGACAATAGGAATGAGAATTGGAATGTTTCACCATTACTGGTTCCGCACAATAGTGGTGCGGTTAAGCTCTCTCGTATCACGACTCCTGATGCATCCACTGCATCGACTTCCTCAACTGTGTTGATTTAAGGACAGAGTATGTTGCTCCTGTATCTACCGAAAAGGTAACTAGCTCACCTTCCACAAATAATGCATTTTCCCTTGATGCTAGAATTCGCTTCTTCTTATCAACACCTCAAGTTCAAGGGCCTGAAACATTCGAGTTACTTTCCAGATACGGAGATTTTTTCTCATTCCTTGACTGTTGATATGGTAGTTTACTGGCCTTGTAAGTCTGCTATTATTTCGGCTTAACTTTACTTTTTTTTCAGTCTGTCTGTAACACTTGCCTCTTCAAAGTTAGGTACTTACTTATTTGTTTCCCTGTGCTTTTATTGGTTTCAAAATAAATGTTGATTTTCCATTACAATGAACATCACATTATTTTACAGGTCGCGGCAACAGCCAGGGCCGAAGTGCCTGTACTGCATTGTAATGTTCTATGTTGTAAGTTACATTTCCTGCTAGTTTCCGATATCTCTCCTTACTGTGGAAGCTTCTCGTCACATCTTCCAGAGATTTGTCTGCACTTCATTTAATCGAGGCAACTGTATTTCCTGCTCAGAATGTGAACTTTCTCCAAGAGAGAGAGGAAAATAATGTCGGTGACAAAGCTGAGATCACTTACGTTCTGTCCAGAATCAACAAAAACTATCACGATCTTACAGTCTCCTGTACTTCAACATTACAATGTGTTCCCACCCTTCAGGCTCTCTGCCTGTATTCCTGATGAAGGGCTGTTGCCCGAAACGTCGATTTTACTGCTCCTCGGATGCTGCCTGAACTGCTGTGCTTTTCCAGCACCACTCTAATCTAGACACTGTGTTCCCATGCAATCATTTCAGTTTCTGGTCTGCTGCTGTGCTCATCAAGACACAACAGAATCTGGAAGACCGGCAACTCATTTTCTCCCGACAGACCATGCAAACATTAGGACCCAACATCGAGTTCAATCATTTTAGAAACCGTCCGCCCTCTTCCACGTTCTTCGTCCACCCGCCCTTCCCATCATTTCCGAAAAAGGATCATTGGACTCGAAACGTTAACTTTCCTTT
>NW_025165853.1:0-330 GCF_004010195.1 Chiloscyllium plagiosum
TAACATTGCCATTACACCATAATCACTAACATTTCGATTGCACCTCAGTCATTAACATTCCCATTGCACCAGATACACTAAGACTCCATTCCACCACAACCACCAGCATTCCCATTGCACCACATTCACTAAAATTCTCATTGCACCACAGTCACCAACAGTCCCATTGCACCACAGTCACTAACATTCCCATTGCACCACAATTACTAACATTCTTTTTGCATCACATTGGCTAAGACACCCCCATAGCACCACAGTCACTAACATTCCCGTTTCACCAAAGTAACTAACATTCCCATTGCACCACAGTCACTAACATTCCCGTTTCAC
>NW_025165853.1:473-1654 GCF_004010195.1 Chiloscyllium plagiosum
ATGGCACCACAATCACTAACATTCCCATTGCATCACGGTCACTAACATTCCATTACACCATAATCACTAACATTCCCATTGCACCGCAGTCATTAACATTCCCATTGCACCACATTTGCTAAGACTCCATTCCACCACAACCACCAGCATTCCCATTGCACCACATTCACTAAGACTCCCATTCCACCACAATCACCAGAATTCCCGTTGCACTACATTCTCTAAAATTCTCACTGCACCACAATCACCAACAGTCCCATTGCACCACAGTCACTAACATTCCCGTTGCACCACAATCACTAACATTCCTTTTGCACCACATTGGCTGAGACTCCCATAGAACCACAGTGACTAACATTCCCATTGCACCACAATCACCAGCATTCCGATTGCACCACAGTCACTAACATTCCCATTGCCTCAGAATCACTAACATTCCCTTTGCACCACATTAACTAAGACTCCCATAGCTCTACAGTCACTAACTTTCCCATTGCACCACAATCATCAGCATTCCTAATGCCCCACAATCAAGAACATTCTTTTTGCATCAAAATCACTAACATTCCCATTGCACCACAATCACTAACATGCCCATTGCATCGGATTCACTAATGTTCCCATTGCACCACAATCCCCAGCGTTCCCATTGCACCACATTCTCTAAGACTCCCATTGCACCACAGTCACTAACATTCCCGTTTCACCACAGTAACTAACATTCCCATTGAACAACACTCACTAACATTCTCATTGCATCACTCTCAATAACATTCCCATGGCACCACAATCATGAACATTCCTATGGCGCCAAAATCAGTACAATTCCTATTGCACCACAGTCATTAAGATTTAGATGGCACCACAATCACTAACATTCCCATTGCATCACGGTCACTAACATTCCCATTACACCATAATCACAAACATTCCCATATACTCCTCAGTCACTAACATTCCCATTGCACAACAGTCACTAAGATTTGGATGGCACCACAATCGCTAACATTCCCATTGCACCACAGTCACTAACATTCCCGTTGCACCACTCTCAATAACATTCCCATGGCACCACAATCGTGAACATTCCGATTGCGCCAAAATCAGTACAATTCCCATTGCACCACACTCACTGAAGTTTGCATGGAACCACAATCACTAACAATCCCATTGTACCACAA
>NW_025165854.1:0-1654 GCF_004010195.1 Chiloscyllium plagiosum
CATAATTATGCCAAAACTACCTTCATTTGGCCACTTGTTTAATAAGTTTTGAATACTTTTTTTCCCCAATTCCCGGAAATTTTCAAAACGCCATTTTTTGATATTGGGAATTTATACTTCATATTTCAACTGCATTTCTTTCACTCATCCTGACATATATTTCATTCCAGCAATGTATTGTCCTTGTTCTCAAGTTTCACTCCCCATTGTCTTAAATCTCCACTTGCACCTCGTCATTTATTGTCAGCATTCGTTAACTCGACTATTTGTATTTTTCTCTTATTAATCTGTCCGTCGCCAAACTTCCCAGGTTACAACCAATTAATAAAGACAATAAAGACAATCTACCTTCATTGGTTCTGTCTGTACAGACTTTTACTTTTCCAGGATTGTATCTGCAGGAAAATCTAACCTGCCAATGCAGACCCCTTCTATTCTGTACAATCTGTACAGTCCCCCGTTACCTGCAAGGCGACATGCAGAGGTATTTGCCAACACAGCATGTAATTTTATTTCAGAAAATTACTAATTTCTATTCCCAGTTACACAACTGCGCTGTTTTCTTGACCAATCCTCTGAGTATCCTCCAATTTCAATTTATCAAGAGACTTTTCGGTTCTTGGCTTGGAGAAACCTTTCAGAAACTTTACTGCACTCTTGTGTCCCCATGACCTCCCTCACTCGACCGAATTTAATTCGAGCTATCAGTAAAACGCTTTTTTTTTGTTTGGCCAACCCTTAGTCTGTTAGGCTTGGAATGGTCCCCGATGGACCTCGAAGACGTCTCGGGATGGCCTCCTTTGTGTGTCTCTTTCCAACCCAGATTGTTTCTACAGGTTGGTGCAACATCTTGGACCGAAAGACCTGTACTACGTTGTTCTATGTTACATGTTCTTAATCTCTTTTGGTCTATTTTCTCATTCCCTTACGTTATTAATCAGTTATAATCTTATTCCCTTATTCTCTTCTGCTCTTTTTTTCGTTGTCATTCTGTTATTTTCTTATCCTTATGATCGTATTCGCTTCCTTGTTATTCTGCTGTGCAGTTATTTTGTTAATCATATACTCTTATTCTCTTATTCTACCATGTTTTATTTGCTTATATTCTTATTCACTTCGATTACTTTTCTCTTGTTCTCGAAAGCTATTGTTCATGTTCATATTCTCTTATGCGTAATGTTCGTGTTCACATCAATTCTTATTCTCTTGTCTTGCCATTTACTCATGTTCTTTTGTTCCTAGTCTCTCATGTTTTTATTCATATTTACTTCTTTCTATTTGAGTTATTGTGATATTATTGTCTTCTTTTCTTATTTCCATATTCGAAAATACTCTTATGTACTTATACTCTTTTGCTCTTATCCTGCTATGCATTTATATTTTTATACGCTCCTACTCTCTAATATTCTTCTTTAAATATTAATTTATGTTCTGATTCACTTATGTTCTTATCTTCTTGATCGCTTTTGATTTCAAGTTCCCATGCTTCTAAGTTCCTATTCACTTATATTCTTATCATCTTATCAGCTTATGTCGTTCTTCTCTTTTGTTCTGACTATTTTATGTTCTTGCTCCGTTTTCTTTCTTGCTCAGTTATGTGCTATGGTGCTGATCTGTTTTATTCTTATGTTCTCATTCCCTTATGTTCTTATTA
>NW_025165855.1:0-1654 GCF_004010195.1 Chiloscyllium plagiosum
CACTCTTTCTGACCTGTTACCCAAGAGAGTGGTTATTTGTGGGATAAATGGACAGAAATTCAGCAGTCTCCTGTGTAACATCAGGTTGGAGTGCCAACTCAGGCCTGGGGAACTTATAGTGGGAGTGACCCACAGAGTGTCAGTGTCAGGAATCCAGGCTTAATTGGGAAAGATTTAGCAGGGTCCAAGGTGGAAGTAACACAGCTTATTGTGGAGAAGCCCAATAAAGACCAGGGAACTGACGAGTTAAAAAAAAATGCCCTGATATATTTTTCCAGAGTGTGCAGTGACAAGATCCCACCATCATGAGTCACAGCATGAAGCAAGAACTAAACAGAAAGATGAAGGATTTAAGGTTCAGTTAATGGAGGCCACGTTTGATGTAATGCTGCAGGAAATACCTGGATAGTTAGAGGGTGAGACAGAAGTGGCTAGTCCTGAAAGGCTAAGAAACTTGCAACAGAAGACGAGACAATTAAATATACTTATGTTGCTGTGCACTCAGAAAAGGAAGCAGAAAATATTCCGGAGGTCTATTATCTGAAAGGTGGCATCCTAAGATGAAAATGGAGACGACAGCAGGTGAGTGCAGAGGAGAAGTAGGCCGAAGTGCAACAGATTGTGTTGCCAGGACCATACAGATAAGACGTGTTACGGGAAGCAAATGAATTACTGTAGGAGGTCACTTAGGTGTACGAAAGACTCAGGATAAGGCACAAAAGCTTTTCTATTAGCCTGGAATGCACAAGGATACGGTTAACGCTTGCCATACATGTCAGACATGCAAATTGTAGGTAGGCCACAGGCAGTAATAAAACCAGCAACTCTGTTGACAATTCCTTCATTTGAAGAAATAATCACGCGGGTTATGATTGATTGTGTGGGTCCCCTCTGGAGAACTAAATTGGAAAACCAGTTCCTGCTAACCATCATAGATGTGTCTACAAGATTTCTGGAAGCAACTCCATTACAGAGTATTCCATAAAAAGGGTGGTTGAGGAGTTAATAGCACTCTTCATGTAATATGGGCAACCCAGAGAGATTCAGTCAGACCAAGAGTCTAATTTTAGTCCGAGGCTGTTTAAGGAAGTCATGGACAGCTTAGGTATAGAGAACTTTAAATCAAGTGCGAATAATCCGAAATCTCAGGAAGCCTTAGAAAGGTGGCATCAGACCCTGAAGAACATGTTGAGAGCATACTCTCAGTATTATCCGAATTATTGCGATAGCAGTATCCATTCTTACTGTTTGCCATTAAAGATACCCCAAACGGAATCTACCTACTTTGAGTTACCATTCAGAGATGAAGTGAGAGGCCCTTTGAAATTAATTAAAGAGAGATCTCACACTTGTATTACGTATCAGATGTGAGGGAGAGATAAATTTGAGCAGGTGAGCTAGGTAAACAACACCTAAAGAGGGCACAGTATAGAATTAAGCATGTGGAAGATAAAAGCACTGAGATTCAGATCTTTTCCCATGGGGATGACATATTAGTACTGTTACCAGCGATAAGAGATCCCTTCAAAACTAGGTTTAGTGGTCCTGAACAAATTGAGAAAAAGCTGAGTCAGGTGACCTGCCTGGCAAAGACGCCAGATGGAAAAAAAAAGCGTATCAGGTATGTCATGTGAACATGTTGAAGACTTATCAT
>NW_025165856.1:0-1654 GCF_004010195.1 Chiloscyllium plagiosum
TGGGCAGGCCTGTTTCATGTGAATAGATTTTTGTAGAACACGGGCAGAGTGAGCAGATAACAAATGCTTCCTGTGTCCAATAATGGGACACACATAGAAATCGAAAGGCACAAGGTCTTGAAAGGACTTGAAGATAATCTCCTAGATTCTCTGATTCTCTGCTCCAACAGACACAAATAGCAGCCCGCCGGCAATGTCATTGGCTTATTGTTCCACTCTTCATTTGAGGGAAGGGGAGGCATACTTGTGTATCTCCAACGCCCCTCCTCCAAGTCCCTCCTCCCTACCTTTTATCTCCAATGCATCACTCTCCGACCTCAAAGACTGGAAAGGACGTTGGGAGGCGCACTGGGAAGGAGACAAAATGCACGCTTCCTGCTGGCCTACAAGCCAGGCGCATCACTTCGGAACCACTCTGATAAAATACAATGGTAAATGTCTTCGAAGTTTGGCTTGCGTCACGAGGTGAATGAACCATTGAGTAGGCAGAAAACAAATAAAAACTTCCAATGTACAATCGCGAATTATCGATCTTAGAGGCTGCCAGGGGTAAACTGTGTACTCACACGAACACACTGACTAGGAACAGGAGCAGGCCACTCCGCAATTCGAATTTACTAGAATCCAAATCAATGAGATCATGAACAATAGAAAGTGCATGAAAGAAACAGCAACGACATTTTTGTATAGAAAACGAAAGAACTGGGAATGCTGCAAATCAGAAAGAAAAACAGCAATTGCCGGAAAGGTTCAGCAGGTCTGGCTGCATCTGTGGAGAGAGATCAGTGTCACATTTTCGATTCAAATGATCATTCCTCAGAACTGGGAAAGGCACCACAGTTCTGAGGAAAGGTCGCTCACCCTGAAAGTTTAAATCTGATTTTTCTTTCTGATTTGCAGCATTCCCAGTTCTTCCGTTTTCTATGCAAAAATGTCGTTGCTGTTTTGTTTTGTCATCGTCAACTGTGCTTTCTTACGTATTCGTTCATCAACTTTGACCTCTCAATCATCGACAATATGTCGACATCAGCCCGAAAACAAATTTTAAACAATTTGCATCCACGACCTTTTGAGAAAGGGAATTTCAAACACTCACAACCTTTTAAATTGGCGCCCCCTTCCTTTGAAATAATGAACGTCTATTTCTTGAATATGGACTGTGCATTCAAAACTTGGATGTGAAAGCAAAAGCGATAATTAGTAAGTTTGCAAATGACTCGAATTGTTGTTGATCGTGAGGAATATAGGTTAAATTGTGAGTTTGATAATGCTCATTTGTTAAATTCCGCAGATTAACGGCAGACGAATTTAATCCTAGTAAGTGTGAGTTGATGAATGTTTGAAGTCTAATAGGGGCAGGATGTGCACAGTTATGCTGGGCACCCAGGGCATATTGAGGAACGAAGGAAACTTGGTGTGCAAGTTAGTAGATCTCCGAAGATGTGAACACGTGTAGACATGGTTACGCTGAGGGCATCAGGGTTGTTTTCACTTTTTTAGTCATTACAAATTGGGAGCAAGGAAGTATGCTGACAAAATTATAAATCATTGCATCAACCATAGTTCGAATACTGAGTGTAGCTCTGCTCACCACACTGTTGGAAAGGGGTGATTCCACCCTAGACATAATAGACGAGGTTCATCATGCTGTCAC
>NW_025165857.1:0-1654 GCF_004010195.1 Chiloscyllium plagiosum
GCCCTGCTTTGCCTTTCCAAAATGCAGCACCTCGCATTTATCTAAATTAAACTCCATCTGCCAGTCCTCAGCCAATTGGCCCGTCTGATCAAGATCCCATTGTACTCGGAGGTAACCCTCTTCGCTGTCCACCACACCTCCAGTTTTGGTGTCATCTGCAAACTTACTAACTATACCTCTTATGCTCGCATCCAAATCATTTATATAAATGATGAAAAGCAGCAGACCCAGCACTCCACTGGTCACAGGCCTCCAGTCTGAAAAGCAGCCCTCCACCACCACCCTCTGTCTTCTACCTTCAAGCCAGTTCTGTATCCAAATGGCTAGTTCTCTATGTATTCCAGGTGATCTAAGCATGCTAACCACTCTCCCATGGGGAATCTTGTCGAACGCCTTACTGAAGTCCATTTAGATCACACCCACCACTCTGCCCTCATGAATCCTCTTTGCTCCCTCTTCAAAATCTCAATAAAGTTAGTTTCTATGGCACTGGATTTGCACTGGGCTCTTTGACCCTCAATTAGCAATCTTGAATGGTGGACGAAGAGGGGATGTGGGAAGGACACTTGTGTATCTCTGCCCTGACTTTACTGGCACAGCCCCACCACCTCTGCAGGTTATGGAGAACAGGTACATTCAGACCAGGAAGGGACCCCAGTCCCTGAGAAGCCTGCCCATTGAATTAGGTGAAATGTCCCCAAAACATGGCAATGATTGACTATCTACTGCCTTCTGGGAAATTATGGATGGGTAATAAATGCTGGTCCACCTAGTGACACCCTCATCCTGTGAGCAAGTAAAAATACATTTCCAAGTCAGGATGGCGAGAGCCTTAAAGAGGAGCTTGCAGATTGGTGGAGGTGTTCCCATGTATCTGCCACCCTCCTCCTTCTAGATAGGAGTGAGTGTGCGTTTGGAAAGTCCTGTCTGAGGACCTTTGGTGAATTTCTGCAGTGCATCTTGTAGATGGTAGACTCTGCTACGATTGAGGATCAGTGATGCAGGGAGGGAATATTTGTGATTGTTGTTGAGTGTGAATCCTGAACGCTGTCGCCATATTATTACAATGGCTACAGAGCGGATCAGAGGTCAGGAATCCTGCAGCGGGTATCAAATCACAGAATCCCGCCAAGGCAGGCAGAGGTCATTCAGCCCAGTGATTCAGCGCCAACCCACTGAAGATCATCCCACCTAGACCCAAGCCCTCACCCATCCCAAAAACCCCGCATTAACCATGGCTAACCCACCCAGCCTGCACATCCTTGGGCACTACAATTTAGATTAGATTAGATTCCCTACAGTGTGGACACAGGCCCTTCGGCCCAACAAGTCCACACCAACCTCCGAAGGGTAACCCATCCAGACCCATCTCCCTCTGACTAATGCACCTAACACTATGGGCAATTTAGCACAGCCAATTCACCGGACCTGTACAACTTACGACTCATAAGGCGGCACGGTGGCTCAGTGGTTATCACTGCTGCCTCACAGCACCAGGGTCCCAGGTTCAATTCCAGCCTGGGTGACTGACTATGGAGTCTTATACATTGTCCCTGTGTCTGCGTGGGTTTCCTCCGAGTGCTCCCGTTTCCTCATACAGTCCAAAGATGTGCAGGTTAAATGAATTGGCCATGCTAAATTGCCCATACTTCTA
>NW_025165858.1:0-1654 GCF_004010195.1 Chiloscyllium plagiosum
GTTATAAAATTACTGTGGTATGTACACACTGGGCTGAGGGAATGTTATAAAATTACTGTGGTATATAAACAGTGGGCTGGGGGAGTGTTATAAACTTACTGTGGGATATAAACACTGTTCTGGGGAGTGTTATAAACTTACTGTGGTACGTAATCACTGGGCTGGGGAGTGTTATAAAATTAATGTAGTATATAAACACTGTTCTGGGGAGTGTGATAAAATGACTGTGGTATATAAATACTGGGCTGGGGAGTGTCATAAAATTACTGTGGTATGTAAACACTGGGCTGGGGAGTGTCATAAAATTACTGTGGTATACAAACACTGGTCTGGGGGGGTGCTATAAAATTACTGTAGTATATAAATACTGGGCTGGGTGATTGTTATAAAATTACTGTGGTATGTAAACACTGGTCTGGGGGGACTGTTATAAAATTACTGTGGTATGTCAACACTGGGCTTGGGGAGTGTTATAAAATTACTGTGGTATATAAACAGTGGGCGGGGGAGTGTTATAAAATTACAGTGGTATATAAACAGTGGGCTGGGGGAGTGTTATAAAATTACTGTGGTATATAAACACTGGGCTGGGGGGGAGTGTTATAAAATTACTGTGGGATATAAACAGTGGGCTGGGGGAGTGTTATAAAATTACTGTGGGATATAAACACTGTTCTGGGAAGTGTTATAAACTTACTGTGGTACATAAACACTGGGCTGGGGAATGCTATAAAATTACTGTGGTATATGAATACTGGGCTGGGGAGTGTCATAAAATTACTGTGGTATGTAAACACTGGGCTGGGGAGTGTCATAAAATTACTGTGGTATATAAACACTGGGCTGGGGGAGTGTTATAAAATTACTGTGGTATGTAAACACTGGGCTGGGGAGTGTCATACAATTTCTGTGGTATATAAACACTGGACTGGGGGGAGTGTTATAAAATTACTGTGGTATATAAACAGTGGGCTGGGGGAGTGTTATAGAATTACTGTGGTATATATACACTGGGCTGGGGGGTGTTATAAAATTACTGTGGTATATAAACACTGGGCTGGGGAGTGTTATAGAATTACTGTGGTATATATACACTGGGCTGGGGGGTCATATAAAATTACTGTGGTGTATAAACACTGGGCTGGGGGAGTTATAAAATTACTGTGGTATGTATACGCTGGTCTGTGGGGTTGTTATAATATTACTGTGGTATGTAAACACTGGGCTCGGGGGTGTTATAAAATTACTGTGGTATACAAACACTGGGCTTGGGGAGTGTTATAAAATTACTGTGGTATATAAACACTGGGCTTGGGGAGTGTTATAAAATTACTGTGGTAGATAAACAGTGGGCTGGGGGAGTGTTATAAAATTACTGTGGTATATAAACACTGGTCTGGGGGGAGTGTTATAAAATAACTGTGGGATATAAACAGTGGGCTGGTGGGAGTGTTATAAAATTACTGTGGAATATAAACACCTGGGCATTGGGGAGTGTTATTCAATTACTGTGGTATATAAACACTGGTCTGGGGGTTGTTATAAAATGACTGTGGTATATAAACATTGGGCTGGGGGAGTGTTATAAAATTACTGTGGAATATAATCACTGGGCTGGGGCGAGTGTTATAAAATTACTGTGGGATATACACAG
>NW_025165859.1:0-1654 GCF_004010195.1 Chiloscyllium plagiosum
TAAAATGGGGTTCCTCAGTTCCTGACCTTACTTATATCATAAGGTCAGAAGTGCGGATGGTTGCACAATTTTCAATACCATTCATAGACTGCTTCAGTATCTGAGGAGTTATGTTCAAAGGCAATAGACTGCTTCAGAATCTGAGGAGTTATGTTCAAAGGCAACAGGATCTCGACGATATGCAGATTTGGACTGGTAAGAGGCAAGTAATCTTCGCATCAAAACTGCCAATTAATGACCATCTCCAGTAGGAGGCCTGTGACCAGTGGTGGCCCATAAGGATCGGTGTTGGGTTCACTGCTTTTCATCATTTACGTAAATGATTTGGATGTGAACATGGAACATAGCATGGTTAGTAAGTTTGCAAATGACACCAAAATTGGAGGTGCAGTGGACAGTGATGAAGGTTCAGAATACAACAGGATCTCAAACAGATGAACTGAGTGGCGGCAGATGAAGTTTAATTCAGATAAATGTGAGGTGCTGCATTTTGGAAAGGCAAATCAGGTCAGGACTTATACACTCAATAGTAAAGCACTGGGGTGTGTTGCTGAGCAAAGAGACCTTGGAGTGCAGGTTCATAGTTCCTTGAAAGCAGAGTGACAAGTAAGCAGGATTGTGAAGGTGGTGTTTGGTATGTTTGACTTTATTGGTCAGAGTATTGAGTATAGGAGTTGGAAGGTCATGTTGCAGCTGAATAGGACACTGATTCGGCATCTTTTAGAATACTCTGTGCAATTCTGGACTCCCTGCTCTTGGAAAGATGTTGTGAATCTTGAAAGGATTATGCAAAGATTTACAAGGGTGTTGCCAGGGTGGGGGGTTTCTGGTATAGGAAGAAGATGAATTGGTTGGGGTTACTTTCCCTGGAGCATCAGAGGCTGAGGCAACTGTGAAAAGATTTATAAAATTATGAGTGGTATAGATAGGGTAAATAGACAAGTCTTTTCCCTGGTGAAGGCAAATCCAAAACTAGAGGGCATAGGTGAGAGAGGAAACCTTTAAAAGGTACGTAACGGGTAACTGATTTATGCAGAGGGTGGTGTGTACATGGAATGAGCTGCCAGCAGAAGTGGAGGCGGCTGGCATAATGACGATATTTAAAAGGCATCTGGCTGCGTATATGAATAGGAAGGGTTTAAGAGGGAAATGGACCAAATGCTGGCAAATGGGACTAGATTTTATGTAGGATAACTGGTCTGTATGGACAAGTAGAACCGAAGGGTCTGTTTCGGAGCTGTACATCTCTACGACTCTAAGAGACAATTTAACCAATGGCCCTTGACATTCAATGGTGTTACCATTACTGAATCTTCCACAATGAACATCATCGGGGTTACCATGGACCAGAAACTCATCTGGACTCATTATATAAACACTGTGGGCTACAAGGGCAGGTCAGAGGCTTGGAATACTGTGGTGTATAACTCACCTCCTAATTCCCCATAGCAAATCCACCGAGTGAATACATGCTGGCCAGCCGGCGATGCCCAGACACTGAGTTATTTAAAAAATGTTCATTGAGGAGTTTAGAGTTAAAATGGGGTTCCTTGGTACTCAATGGGCATAGAGGAAATTTTTTTGTTCATTCATGAAATGTGGGCGTCACTGGCTGGCCAGTACTTATTGCCCCTTCCTAGTTGTCCTTGACAAG
>NW_025165860.1:0-1654 GCF_004010195.1 Chiloscyllium plagiosum
TGCATTTTCTTCATAATGTGCAGTAAGCTCCAGGGGGCTTGTCTTGTTTGTACAACAGAATCTGAACAGATTGGCTTATGGTGGAGTTTTGGACGTTGACCTGAATGCACTACTCAATGATAAAGAAACATTGCATCTTCCACCAAAGCAGGACTCACAGGCTGCCATCTGCACCACTAATATGGACGCAGCAAGCTCCTAGAAACACTGAAATAGCTCATGAACACATCATCAATGTTTTACCCATGCTAGATCTTATACCAGTATACGGAGAAAAACAAAGTGCTTTCTTTCGCACAAGTGAGGACCATGAGATCATTTTCAACTATCGGATAACATGTGTTTTGTCTTTGTGTTTATACTTCAAATGAGGTTTGGTATCTATGAGAGACCAGCACGCACTCAATGCAGGAAATGATCTCTATGATGAAGACTAATAAAGATCCCACGAGCAATTGCTGCATAGCAAAGGATTTTGCAGATTCACAAATGGAAGTATTTAAAACAACAATGACGGAGTACCCATAGTCGTGCTCAAGAACATCATCGATGCATAAATTGTGTGAAAATACATTCGCTGGACAACAGATATGAGAGACACTCAAGTTGTAAACACAAGCTGCAAACCTTCAAAGTAAGAACTACACACGCAGGGAATTTAGCATTGTCTTTGTGCAGGACAATGTTGTGTGAAATAGCCGTGTTCCATATAACAACATTTGCATTGGCAATTAAAATGTCAACAAAATTAGTTCAAGTAAATGGTGCAGAAAGACACAGAGAGTGGAAGCAGTGAGAGACTTTACTACAGACTTCAGTGGCTACACAGTTTAAGAGTGTAAAATGTCTGAGCCGAAGTTGGACATTTCACCCATCGAGCTTGCTTCATCATTCTACGAGATCAAGTTTAATCTTTATCCTCGTGTTTTTTTCTCTATTGTCTGTTATTCCCTCAATATGTTTTCTTTCTAGACCCCGTCAGTCCACAAGCTTCTGTAATCTGCAATATTTTTTGTCCCACCCTCAACCATTAGCTACTATATCATAGTGTGACGTGATAATTAACATACGAAATTTATCAATCTTCCATTCATTTAAATTAAACGTCCTTCAGTTTCACCATACCCGATCGTGCCTTAACCTGTGCCTGAAGAGTTGTATCTCTTCTTTCTTGAAACCCCATCACACTGTATTGTCCATCTCTTTCCGGATCCCATCTCTCCATCAAATTATTTTACAATTGCTCCACCAATAGTATCAGAAACTCTTCCAGCAACTCTCATAGCAACAACAGCATCTGTTTCGTTTCCTGCCGGTTTTGATGCAGTGCACCAGGTTCGTGCACGTTCCATCTTCCTAGTCACAGACTCAGTGATCCAGGATCCGAAAGGCCCTTTATCTTACAACAGCTCTTCAGGTATTCATTCGTCTAATCCATTATATTATTCCTACAGCCATTGGTAAGTTTTGCAACGCTTTTGAAAACACGAGGAAATCTTGCAGATTTGTTCATCCGGAATTCCAAGCACATTCAAGACGTCTCATACTCTACAGATCATAGAACATAGAACATAGAACAGTACAGCACAGAACAGGCCCTTCAGCCCACGATGTTGTTCCAACCACTGATTCTCATGTATGCACACTCAAATTT
>NW_025165861.1:0-1654 GCF_004010195.1 Chiloscyllium plagiosum
GTTCTACAACTCTCTGTCCTCTCCTCCAACTCCACAGATCTCGGTCCTTCCCTCCTGCTCTACAAATCTCTGTTCTCCCCTCCAGCTCTACAACTGTCTGTACTTTCTTCCAGCTCTATAACTCTCTGAGCTCTCCTCCAGCTCTATAACTCACTGTCCTCTCCTCCAACTCTACAACTCTCTGTCTTCCCTTCCAGCTCTAAAACTCTCTGTCCTCGACTCCAGCTCTACAACTCTATGTCCTCGACTCCAGCTCTACAACTCTCTGTCTTCCCTTCCAGCTCTAAAACTCTCTGTCCTCGACTCCAGCTCTACAATCTCTGTCCTCCCCTCCAGCTCTACAACTCTATGTCCTCTCCTCCAAGTCTACAACTCTGTCTTCCCTTCCAGCTCTAAAACTCTCTGTCCTCTCTTCCTGCCCTACAACGCTCTGTCCTCCCCTCCAGCTCTTTAACTCTTTGTCCTCTCGTCCAGCTCTACAACTCTCTGTCCTCTCGTCTAGCGCTACAACTCTGTGTCCACCCCTCCAGTGCTATAACTCTCTGTCGTCTCCTCCAGCTCTACAACTCTCTGTCCTCTCCTCCAACTCGACAACTCTCTGTCTTCCCCTCCCGCTCTACAACTCTCTGTCGTCCCCTCCAGCTCTAGAAGTCTCTACTCCACTCCAGGTCTATTGCTCTCTGTCCTCTCCTCCAACTCTACAATCTCTGACCTCCCCTCCAGCTCTACAGCTTTCTGTCCTCACCTCCATTTCTACAACTCTCTGTTCTCTCCAACTGCTCTGAAACTCTCTGTTCTCCCCTGCAGCTCAACAAGTCTGTCCTCCCCTCAAATCTACAACTCTCCATCCTCTCCTCCAGCTCTACAACTCTCTGTCCTCCCCTCCAGCTCTACAACTCTCTGTCCTCCCCTCCAGCTCTACAACTCTCTGTCCTCGTCTCCAGCTCTACAACTCTCTGTCGTCCACTCAAGCTCTCCAACTGACTGTCCTCCCCTCCAACTCTACAGCACTCTGGACTCTCCTCCACCTCTACAAGTCTCTGTCCTCCCCGCCAGCTCTACATCTCTCTGTTATCGCGACCTGCCCTCCAACTGTCTGTCGTCGCTTCCGGTTCTACAGCTCTCTGTCCTCCCCTCCAGCTCTGCAATTCTCTGTCCTCTTCTCCCGCTCTGCAATTGTCTGTCCTCCCCTCCAACTCTACAACTCTCTGTACTCTCCTCGAGCTCGACAACTCTCTGTCCTTCCCTCCAGCTCTTTAACTCTCTGTCCGCTCCTGCAGCTCTACAACTCGCTGTACTTCTCTCAATCTCCACAAATGTCTGTTCTCTTCTGCAGCTCTACAACTCTCTGTCCTCCCCTCCAGTTCTACAAATCTCTGTCATCCCCTCCCGCTTTACAACTCTCTCTCCTCTCCTCCAGCTCTACAACTCTCTGTCTTCCCCTCCAGCTCTGCAAATCTCTAATCCCCTGCAGCTCTACAACTCTCTATGTCTCCTCCAGCTCTACAACTCTATCTCCTCTCCTCCAGCTCTACAACTCTCTGTCCTCTCCTCTGGCTCTACAACTCTCTCTCCTCTCCTCCAGCTCTACATCTGTCTGTCCTCTCCTCCAACTCTACAATCTCTGTCTTCCCCTCCAACTCTACAACTCTCT
>NW_025165862.1:0-1654 GCF_004010195.1 Chiloscyllium plagiosum
CTGTGCTCTTCCAGCACCACTGATCCAGAATACTTCAGTAAAGCAGACCTGAGCTCAGGGATCCTGAAGGGGAGTTGAGAGGGTGGTGCTGGAAAAGCACAGCAGGTCAAGCAGCATCCGAGAAGCAGGAGAGTCAACGTCTCCGGCATGAGCTCACCGGATGGTATCTTTCCAGCACCACACTCTCGACTCTGATCTCCAGCATCTGCAGTCCTCACTTTCTCCTCCTGAAGGGGAGTGGCTGCAATCTGAACCCCAAAACCTTCTCTAACACTAACAAGACGTATCAGTAATGCAATGGAATGCTCCCCACTTACCTGCATAACTACAGCTGCCGCATCCCAAGGCAAAGGAGATGAATTGTTTCTTATTTCACCACCCCCCCAGCCTTGGCGTTATTCGCTCTACCATTGCCACTCAGTAGCAGCAGTATTATCCAATACCACAGTGACTCATCAAGACTACTTTGATAACTTTTATAGAAGAACAAGGCAGCAGAAACTTTGAGATGTTCCAATCAACAGACTCACCTTTAAGTTGCCCATGCTATCCTGGCTTTGAATTAAATTGCTGCTCCTTCAATGATGCTGGATCCAAATCTTGGGACTCACTGCCTAACCTGATTGTGAGTGTATCCAAGCCACATGGACTTCAGTAGGTTCACTGCCCAATTCTTGTCAGAACAATAAGGAATACACAATAAATACCAGCATTGCTGGAAAGACAAGCATTTGAAGAATGTAAAAAAAAACATGTTTAAGACCCACGTCATTTCACAACCAAGGAGATAGATTGGAAAACAGTCCCCTTCTTCAAAAAGGAATGATTCACCCTGAATCCCAGAGTAATGTTTGTCCCTTTCAAATGGATGGGAATTGATATTATGGTAAATGCAAGATAAAGGGGGCAGCATGGTGGCTCAGTGGTTATCACTGTTGCCTCACAGCACCAGGATCCCAGGTTCGATTCCAGCCTCAGGTGACTGTCTGTGTGGAGTTTGCACGTTCTCCCCGTGTCTGTGTGGGTTTGCTCTGGGTGCTCCGGTTTCCTCCCACAGTCCAAAAATGTGTAGGTCAGGTGAATTAGCCATGCTAAATTGCCCACAGTGCTAGGTGCATTAGTCCGAGGGAAATGGGTCTGGGTGGGTTACTCTTTGGAGGGTGGGTGTGGACTGGTTGGGCCGAAGGGCCTGTTTTCACACTGTAGGGAATCTAATTTACAAAAAACTCTTTCCAGTGTTACATATCCATTTTGGCTCTCTGTGCATTTATGTCCTAGCAAAGGCATGCTTGCTCTCATGACTTCTCAAGACTCTCATGATCAATCCTTACAAATAATCCCACAGGCTATTCTGAAGTTAGTTAAACTTTTATGCAGACTAACTGCTGCTGTAAGGAAAGATTCACTGGGATTTCAGCACTCCAAGTTGGGATAAGTGCTGTAGGACTGCAGCACGGTGGCTCAGTGGTTAGCTGCTGCCTCATAGCACCAGCGTCCCAGGTTCAATTCCACTCTCAGGTGACTGTCCGTGTGGAGTCTGCACATTGTCCTTGTGTCTGTGTGGGTTTCCTTCCACAGTCCACAAATGTGCAGATCAGGTGATTTGGCCATGCTAACTTGTCCATTGTGTTAGGTGCATTAGTCAGAGGGAAAT
>NW_025165863.1:0-1654 GCF_004010195.1 Chiloscyllium plagiosum
AGAGAGAGAGTCCAGAGCGGTGTCAGAGACCGGGAGTTGTTGTTTGCGGGGGGTGTGGTTAATCTTACTGTACGACACAGTGAGAATCGCACAGCAAGATCCCATCAGGATTTGAGGGGGCGAGGGGGGACGAGGGGAGAGTCGCTGGGGGCTGCAACGGCAGGACAGGAAGGTTGATGAGTGCTCACTTCTCCAACACCAGCAATCCAGCGTCCTTCAGATGACTCTTCAGCTCGGAGACCCTCGATCTCGCCTCCTCTGACTCCGACTCAAAATCCGGCCGATATTCCTCTGGGATGGAGCTGGAGAGCAAGGGAACGGGAACACAGTCACTGGCCATTACCATACACAGCTCCGGGTCAGATTGGATAACTCTAATCCCAATGGACCGCAAACCCCCTTCCCGTTCACTCCCATTGGACACAATCCCAGTGGATCCCAAACCCCCTTCCCATTCACTCCCATTGGACACAATCCCCATGGACCCCCAATCCCCTCCCCATTCACTCCCAATGAATGTTTCCTTCGCAATTTGCCCTCTGGGGCAAGAGATGGCGCTGTGACAGCCCCCAGCACCCCGCCCCACCCAAAACAGGGATACAGAGTGAAAGCCAATGGGGGAGCTCGATCCACTCTGAGAACACCATTCCTGTCCAGAGTGAGCTCACTATCGCCTCCTACCTCAGCACAGAAGGATCTCTGGTGTAGAAAAAGGCGTGTTCACTGGGGGACACGTCATGGAGTCGGAGAAACTGCATAATTTCCAATTCCGTGATTGAACGCTGCTTCGGATAAGATTTCACCTGGGGACAGGAACAGCAAAGGGTTAGATACAGAGTAAAGCGCTCTCTACACTGTCTCCCCATCAAACACTCCCAGGGACAGGGACAGCACGGGGGGATAAGATTTCACCTGGGGACAGGAACAGCAAAGGGTTAGATACAGAGTAAAGCTCCCTCTACACTGTCTCCCCCGTCAAACACTCCCAGGGAGAGGGACAGCATGGGGTTAGATACAGAGTAAAGCTTCCTCTACACATTCCCCTCATCCCAGGGACAGGGACAGCACGGGGTTAGATACAGAGTAAAGCTCCCTCTACACTGTCCCCCCAATCCAGGGACAGGGACAGCACGGGGTTAGATACAGAGTAAAGCTCCCTCTACACTGTCCCCCCCATCCCAGGGACAGGGACAGGGACAGGGACAGCATGGGGTTAGATACAGAGTAAAGCTCCCTCTACACTGTCCCCCCCCATCCCAGGGACAGGGACAGCACGGGGTTAGATACAGAGTAAAGCTCCCTCTACACTGTCCCCCCCATCCCAGGGACAGGGACAGCACGGGGTTAGATACAGAGTAAAGCTCCCTCTACACTATGGGGAGGGTCCAGGAGAGAAAGGGGGGAAGAGGCTCCTCCTTACCCACTCGAACTGAGGCAGGTCCGGCAGAGGGTACTCCGACAGCGTCTGTCCGTATCTCTCGCCCAGGATCCCCACGAACAGCTCACAGCGTTCGACCTCAGATAGACACAGCGCCAGCTGCCTGTCACACGGGGAGAGAGAGAGAGAGAGAGTGTGAGAGGGGAGGGGATGAAGGATGAGGTTTCTAAATTTTTGGAAGAGCAGGGTCGGATTAGAACATGAAGTCAACATGGA
>NW_025165864.1:0-1654 GCF_004010195.1 Chiloscyllium plagiosum
TGGGACTACGTTTGATGGAGTTTAGAAGGATGATGGGAGGCTCGGTTTGAAACTTACAGAATTCTGCACGGCCTTGACAATGTGGACGTTGGGAAGTTGGTTCCATTGGCTGGAGAGAGGAGGGCCCGAGGGCACAGCCGTAGTGTAAAGGGAATATCATTTAAATGCAAATCAGGAGTAACATCTTCAGCCGAAGAGTGGGCAATCTGTGGAAACCATTGCCATGGAAGGCTGTGGGGGACACGGTACTGAGTGTATTACTTATGTAGGGATAGGCGATTTCTTGATTGCCAACGGGATGAAAGGTTAGTGGAGAAAGTGGAAAAATGGGGTTGCACAACTGCGGCAAAGTTTAGGGAACGGTTAAATTGAACGGGAGCGTTTACTAGTCAACATTAAAAAAAAAACACATTCTATGAGGAAACAGGAAGCCTCTTGATCAGAGAAGTTTGTTTCCAAATAAAATGACCTCCAGCAAGTGGAAGGCCCAGAAACGTGAATTAGCTGGATATGTCGAGTTCAAGATAGAGTTTGAAAGGCAAGATATTCTGCAGTATACAAACTGAATATGAAGAAATCTTGATGCTTTGATCAGAAAAACGAGCAATGTATAGCGCAGCCACAGACAGCTGGGATCAAGAGTTTTCCTGGAGGTACACAGGGATTCAGTAGTTGACTGAAGAAGAGACATACATAGCTGGGACGATTAGTAGGTTGCATTCAAGTATGACCTTTATGGAGATTAAAGGGGAAGGAACATATGGAGAGAGTAGGAGTACTGAAGGTCCAAAGTGGACATATGTGTAGAAATGCAGGACATGTGCGCGATGTGAACTTCACCTTTATGTTTTTCGTGGAGAATGTCATTAAGACTTGGGAACTTGGGGAAGTCAGTTGTGATATTTTGAACAGTTCATATCACAGTCGAGCGGATGTTAGATGTCTGAGAATGCATAGAGTTTTGACCATATATATCGAAGAACACAGTAAGAGGCGACATAGATCCCCTGGCCGCCATAATCCCCTCATCGTTAGGCACTGGTGAGGTTCCAAGAAAAAAAGTAAGTATAGCGATATTGTGATCATATTCAAGAGATACAACATGAAAAAAGGTAATGGGAATGATAGACTTGTAAGCCTAACATCTGTGGTAAGTAAAATACTTGAGAAGAATCTGAGAGATAAGACGTACATGCATTTGGTAAAATAAGGTTTGATTAGAAATGGTTAGCATGGTTTTAAGCGTGGGAGATCAGGGCAACAAATTTGATCAAGGTTTTTAATGAAGTAATAGGAAGCTGGATGAGGGCAGGTTGGTACACGTAACCGGTAGGGGTTTTGATAATGTTGCACATGCTCGGTTGATCTGGAATGCGAGTTCATATGAAATGGGGGCGGAGATGATACATTGGATGCACAATTGACTTTATGTTAGCAAACTCAGGTTAATAGTGAAGGGATACTTTTCAAACTGGCGGCCTGTGACGAGTGGAGTGCCTCAGAGTACGCCTCGTTGTTGGTCCCATTATTGTTTGCTATTCATATGAATTGGAAGGAAAACGTACAAGGCGTGAATAGAAAATTTACAGATCTCACGAAATAAGTGTCACAGTGGAACTAAAGGAAGGTAATCAAAAATTGCACTAGGATCTTG
>NW_025165865.1:0-1654 GCF_004010195.1 Chiloscyllium plagiosum
CCTTCCCCTATACCAGCATTAACAGCAGGGACACGCACTCCCACCCTCACTCCGTCCCTCCTCTTCTCCCATTCCAGGAGAAACATCCTGGAACAGGACATAAAAGGCCAAGGTGTTAGAGTGCCCGATATCCGTTCCCTCACCCACTACATCGACATGTCGGGAGGATCCTGGAAAGAGCCAGAGAGGACCAGGACACCTTGTGTGGAGATTCTGAAACATCGACCTCCCACCAACCAAGTAAGCATCAATGTTCAGTAAAGAGCAATTCGCAATTTAAACTCGCTGGCATTTCCAATCTCATCTCTCTCACTTTTCAGGCTTAGTTAAAAGCATTAATGAAAGACTAAAAATAAAAATAATGTTTATTCTCTTCAGTAAAAATGTTAAAAAGAAAAAAATAAACGATATAAGTTCATTACGAAAAATCTAAAACATGACGTTCATTCAAAATTATGGGTAATCCTCGTAAATACTCGACCTCATTTCTCTCACTAAATCTTCTTACCAGTGTTTGTATTCTAGCATCTGCTTCTATAATTTCAACGTAATATCGTGCCCTGCTATCAGATGCTCATAGTAAATGTCCCTTCCTCTCTGAACTTCTCGTAAACTCTCAATATATTTCCAAATAACTGGATGTTCCACATCAAATTCGCATTGACATCTGCGGGCAGCTTCTGCATTAATGTTTGTTTTGTCCTCATTGTTTAAAGTTCTTTCATATAAATTCCACATCCCAACTGGAAAAAGCGATGAACGCCAACCATTTCCTCTGCGTAATCTTCTACCTACATAGTTATCCTCGAACCAGTCCAGCAGCGGTTACAATTCATCTGGAAGCGCATCAGTGAAATGTTCAATAGCTTCATGAATGTTTTCAATGTGAATAAATGCAAGGCCAATTATCATTTTTGCTCTGAAAGAAAACTCTGAGTCAATGTTATACTTACTCAAGTGTCTTTTTAACATTTTTACTGAAGGGAATAAACATTATTTTTATTTTTATTGATTTGATTAATGCTTTTATCTAAGCCTGAAAAGGAATAAATATGAGCTGCGCTGAAATCGTTCTGCGCCTAAATGGGTCTGCGGCAAAATGGGCTGCACCAAACAGGCCGCACCAAACAGAATGAAGTACTCAGTAAATTACACAGCACAGGGGGACGCCATATAACCATCCCAGGCTGTTATGCCGAAGCAGGGACGCCCTGGGTAGCTGTCAAGAAATACAGAGTAGAGATCATTACTCATTTTGTGTTTCGAAAGCTGTAACGAGTGAAATTCTTCAGTGATCTGTGTGAGCTCATCAACAAATTACAATCTATTCGAATGAACCGGATGAAAGAGATGGAGCTCAATTTGCTCATGCACCAGGATAGTCATTCAATAAGATGTCAAATGGAGACAGAGCGTCTGCAATGGGATACAGACGGGGAGGCAGAGCATCTGCAGTGTGATACAGATGGTGGAGGGCAGAGCTTCTGCAATGGGATACAGACGGGGAGGCAGAGCATCTGCAATGTGATACAGACGATGGAGGGCAGAGCTTCTGCAATGGGATACAGACAGGGGAGGTCAGAGCGTTTGCAATGGGATAGAGACAGAGGGAGGGCAGAACGTCTGCAATGGGATAGAGACTGGGATAGAGACA
>NW_025165866.1:0-848 GCF_004010195.1 Chiloscyllium plagiosum
GTTCTCCCTCAGTACCTCAGATGGTACTCTCTTTATACCTCGGAAAGTGCTCCCTCAATACATCAGATAGTGCTCTCGCAGTACCTCAGAAAGTGCTCCCTCAATATTTCAAAACGTGCTCCCTCAGCACCTCAGATAGTAATCCCTCAATTCCTCAGAAAGTGCTTACTCTGTACCTCAGAAAGTGCACCCTCAATACCTCAGATAGTGCTTCCTCAGTACCTCAGAAAGTGCTCCCCCAGTACCTCAGAAAGTGATCCCTCAATGCCTCTGAAAGATATTGCTCCCTCAATAACTCAGATATTTCTCCCTCAATCCTTCAGAAAGTTTTCCCTCAATACCTCAGATCGTTCTCCTTCAATATCTCAGATAGTTCTCCCTCAATCCTTCAGAAAGTGCTCCCTCAATACCTCAGAATGTGCTCTCGCAATAGCTCAGATATTTCTCCCTCTGTACATCAGATAATGCTCTCTCAATTCCTCAGATAGTTCTCCCTCAATACCTCAGATAGTGCTCCCTCAGTACCTCAGACAGTGCTCCCTCAGTACCTCAGACAGTGCTCCCTCAAAATCTCAGATAATGCTTCCTCAGTACCTCACACAGTTCTCCCTGAGTTACTCAGGTAGAACTCCCTTAATGCCTCAGAAAGTGCTCCCTCAATACTTCAGATAGTGCTCCCTCAATACCTCAGATAGTGCTTCCTCAGTACACCAGATAGGTCTCCCTCAATGCCTCAGATAGTGCTTCCTCAGTATATCCGATAGTGCTCCCTCAATAACTCAGGTAGTGCTCCCTCAGTACCTCAGATAGGTCTCCCTCAATGCCTCAGATAGTGCTTCCTCAGTACA
>NW_025165866.1:887-1654 GCF_004010195.1 Chiloscyllium plagiosum
CCTCAATATCTCAAAAAGTGCTCTCTCAATACTTCAGATAGTGCTCCCACAATACCTCAGAAAGTGCTCCCACAATACCTCAGTTAGTACTCCCTCAATACCTCAGACAGTGCTCACTCATTACCTTAGTTAGTACTCCCTCAATACCACAGATCGTGCTCCCTCAGTACCTCAGAAAGTGCTCCCTCAGTACCTCAGATAGTGCTCCCTCAATAACTCAGATAGTGCTCACTCAATGCCTCAGATAGTGCTTCCTCAGTACCTCAGATACTGCTCTCTCAATACCTCTGAAAGTGCTCCCTCAGTACTTCAGAAAGTGCTCCCTCAATACCTCAGATCGTGCTCACTCAGTACCTCAGAAAGTGCTCCCTCAATACCTCAGAAAGTGCTGCCTCAATACCTCAAATAGTGCTTCCTCAGTACATCAGATAGTGCTTCCTCAATAACTCAGATAGTTCTCCCTCATGTCTCAGATAGTTCTCCCTCAGTAGCCCAGATGGTACTCTCTTAATACCTCGGAAAGTGCTCCCTCAATACCTCAGATAGTGCTCCAGCAGTACCTCAGAAAGTGCTCTCTCAATATCTCAAAAAGTGCTCCCTCTGTACCTCAGATAGTGATTCCTCAGTACCTCGGAAAATGCTCCCTCAATATCTCAAAAAATGCTCGCTCAGCACCTCAGATAGTGCTCCCTCAATACCTCAGAAAGTGCTCCCTCAGTACCTCCGATAGTGCTCCCCCAATGCTTCAGATAGTGCTTCCTCTGTAC
>NW_025165867.1:0-1654 GCF_004010195.1 Chiloscyllium plagiosum
CATGAATGCAGAATGCTGGGCTAATGGTAAGATACTTGGTAGTGTCGATGAGCAGAGAGATCTCGGTGTCCATGTACACAGATCCTTGAAAGTTGCCACCCAGGTTGATAGGCTATGTTAGCTTTTATTATAGGGACTGAGTTTTGGAACCAGGAGATCATACTGCAGTTGTACAAAACTCTGGTGCGACCGTATTTGAAGTATTGTGCATAGTTCTGGTCACCGCATTATCGGAAGGACTTGGAAGCTTTGTGAAGGGTTCGGAGGAGATTTTATTTGGATGTTGCCTGGTATGGAGGGAAGGTGTCACCAGGAAAGGCTGAGGGACCTGTGGCTGCTTTTGTTAGAGAGAAGAAGGTTGAGAGGTGACTTAATTGAGACATATAAAATAATCAGAGGGTCAGATAGGGAGGACAGTGAGAGCCTTTTTCCTCGGATAGTGATGGCTTGCACAAGGGGGCATTGCTTTAAATTGAGGGTTGATAGATATAGGACAGATGCCAGAGGTAATTTCTTTACTCAGAGTAGTAGGGGCATGGAATGCTCTGGCTCCAACAGGAGTAGACTCGCCAACTTTAAGGACATTTAAATGGTCATTGGGTAGACATATGGACAAGATAGTTTAGAGGGGCTTCAGATTGGTTCCACAGGTCGCTGCCGAAGGGCCTGTACTGTGCTGTAATATTCTATGTCCTATGTTCTAACTCTCAAGCATCCTAGCTGAGCCTTCACGTCTCATCCTAACATAAGCCATCTTCTTCCACTTAACCAGAGATTCAACATCTTTAGTAAACCACGGCTCCCTCACTCGACCACTTCTTCCCTGCCTGACAGGTACATACTTATCAAGGACACGCAGTAGCTGTTCCTTGAACAAGCTCCACATTTCAATTGTGCCCATCCCCTGCAGTTTCCTTCCCCAACCTATGTATCATAAATCTAATCTAATCACATCATAATTGTCTCTCCCCCAACTATAACTCTTGTCCTGGTTTATATACCTATCCCTTTCCATCAGTAAAGTAAACATAACCAAATTGTGGTCACTGTCACCAAAGTGCTCACCTATCTCTAAATCTAACACCTGTCCAGGTTAATTTCCCAGTACCAAATCTAATGTGCCTTGTCCCTTGTTGGCCTGTCTACATACTGTGTCAGGAAACCCTTCTGCACACACTGGGCAAAAACCGACCCACCTAAATTACTCAAACTATCGTATTCCCAGTCAATATTTGGAAAGTTAAAGCCCCCATAATAACTCCCCTGTTACTCTTGCTCGTACCCAGAATTATCCTTTCCTCTCCATCTCTGGAACTACTCAGAGGCCTGTAGGTGACTCCCAACAGGGTGACCTCTCCTTTCCTGTTTCTAATCTCAACCTCAGCAGACAAGTCCTCAAACATCCTTTCTGCTAACTTAATGCTGTCCTTGACTAACAATGCCACACATCCCCCTCTTTTACCATCTTCTCTGTTCTTACTGAAACATCTAAATCCCGGAACCTGCAACAACCATTCCTGTCCCTGCTTTATCCATGTCTCCGAAATGGCTACATCATCGAAAGCCCTGAGGACCCGGACTTTGGGTCGAATCTGTCTCTCTCCAGCTCAGCCTCATTGAAACAAAAATAAACAAAATTATGTATTGCTCTGCT
>NW_025165868.1:0-1654 GCF_004010195.1 Chiloscyllium plagiosum
AAGGAAAGCTGAAATTGTAATGGAGATGGTCAAGCACATTGGTGTGTCAGAGAAGTAGGCAACTGCAGTAGAGTTAGGAAAACTTAAATTATAAAAATGGCGATTGGAGTTAGAAGATGAAAAAAGGGACGGAAACAAAGGGAGAACAAAGAGAAAGGGAAAGAGGAAAAACAGAGAGAAAATTTGAAATTCCGAAGTTGGGAATTAGACAAGAAAGTTAAATTAACAGGAGAGAGATGAAGGGAGAACGTCGGGGTGTATACAGCTATGTTAATACATTGCCATATTTCGGTGAGAAAAAGGTCAAAACCTGTTTTTATTTCATTTGAAAGAAAAAATGGCTCGTCAGATGGCTTGTCCAGTGCATTTGTGGGTAATGCTCGTTCAGACTAACGGGGTGGGCACAGCTAGTGAGGTATGTGCAGCGCTGTCAGATGAAGGATCAAGAGATTATACAGATGTCAAACGGGCTATTTTGAGTCGTTATGAATTGGTACTCGAAGAATATAGACAGAGGTTCAGAAATGTAGAGACGAGACCAGGTCAGACATATGTTGCATTTGAAAGAGTTAACCACAGTCACTTTGATAGATGGGTGCAGCCTTAAAAATGGATAAGACCTATGAGGCTCGAAGGGGGATTATTCTGCTGGAGGAGTTTAAAGACTCACTTCCAGAGATGGTAAGAATTCATGTGAATGAACAGAAAGTTCAAGAAGTGAGAAGCGCGGCAGAAATGGCAGGTAAATATGCATTGGTGCATGAGATGAAATTTAGCTTCTGGGATTATTTTCATCTGGTGAGAGATAGAAATTGGGAGAAGGTGAGATCCTACCCACAAAGTGAACAGTAGAGCACACTGACAATAGTTTAGCAAAAGCAAAAAAAGAAACCTAAGGGGGTTGAAAGGAGGTGAAAGACCTCAGGTGTTCTCACTATAAGGGAGTGGAACAAATAAAATTACAATGTCATGGTTTAAGAAGGGCACTGGGAAAAAAAGGTGTTTTCACTGCAGTAAGCTGGAACACAAGGTGCTGGGTATGAAGCAAGACACTTTGGGAAAAGATGTGGTAAAAGAGGCTAAGCCAGTGGCATTAGTGAAACAGGTAAAGGAGACCCCAAGTGGAGCCGAGGAGCTGCAGAAGAGTGAACAGCCCGAGGCAAGGGCCAGGTATGGAGTTAGTACCTGATCTCTGAAAATAATTTACGTCTGTGGATAAACTTTACTCAGACAGGGCTGGGGGGGGGGGAAGGACAAGAAATTAAAATGTTGTGAGTTATGAGATCTGCTCACTCTAATAGTTGAGAAGTGAGGCGCCCGAAAATCACAACAGATCAGGCAGCATCTGGAGTCCTCACTTTCTCACAGCCCCTAAAATAAGAGATGGAAGTATTTTCACTCTTTCTGACATGTTACTCAAGAGCTGATAATTTGTGGAATAGGGACAGAAATTAAGGTTGGGGACAGAAACATCAGGTTGGAGTGCCAAATCAAGATTGGGGAAGTAACAGTGAGAGTGAGTGACAGACTGTCTGTTCCAGGAATACAGTTTATTCTTAGGAACGGTTTAGCAGGATCCAAGGTGGGAGAGACACCCTTTGTGGTGGAGAAGTCAAATGAAAACTAGGGAACGGAGAAGTTAAAAGAAATATAC
>NW_025165869.1:0-1654 GCF_004010195.1 Chiloscyllium plagiosum
TTGCCCTCTCGTGTTCAGGGAGTGAATTAAGTACGTTACGTGAATTAGCCATGGGTAACGCGGGGACAATGTCAGAAGTCACAGGACGACAGGTTATAGTCCAAAAGTTTATTTGAAATCATAAGGGGGAGGGTTCACTCTTCCTCAGGTGAAGTATACGGGAATAGGTTGGGGAGCTTGGTCTGAGTGAGATGACCTTCAGAGAGTCGACACCGGCTCGATTGACTGAAATGTTCTTTCTTCACTGTAGGATTCTGTGATTCTATCGGAGAGGATAATGACGGTATTTACTGGGGTGTAAAGCGATTAGAGACGATGCTGGCGAGGTGTACTGAGGATGAGATTTTATTCACTTGTCTTCTTCGTAAATTCAGAACAGTTATCTCTGAACCAAGGAAGACTTAATTGGGGTTTTTTTCTGGTTATGACATGTTTGGACAGAGTAAATGGGTGGAAAATTCCCTCTTTCAATTAAGTAAACTTCTTGATGTCAGGCATTCAAAGCCTTTGAATAAAACCTTTGAAGGACAAAGAAATGATGAGAACAGAATCGCTGTCACTCCGAGAATCTGTTTTTCAAAATATTGAAAAGGCACATTTGGTGACATACAAGGAATAAATTTCACAAGGAGAGCGACAGCGTGTGGCGAGGTAAAGGATAGGGGTGGGGTGTAGTCGGTCAGAAGTTGCGGGGAAACAATGTCTAAGTGGGTTGACTTTAAATGTAAAGAAATGTCGTGAAGATGTGCAGCTGAATACGATTCGGTTCCAAAACTCTAAATTTTGAAAGCTTTGGCACAATATTCCACTTAAAGCATTGTAAGCGGATTGTTTTTTATTGCGATGGGACGATATTACATAATGAATAGGAAGTGACGAGTTGCTTGGAAATCGACTTCGTGCTTTAATCACATGTGTTAAAGATGTGAGGACAATCACCATGATGTTTGGTCCATTTAATACTTGGTGAAATCTGCCAAAGTAACGAGCAACAAAACTGCCCTTTAACCCTCTGCTTTTCTAAGAAGTATTCTCCTTAAGCTGAAATAAAGTCGGAGCAAATTTGAATACAACATTAATCGTTCCAATGAGATAAATCTAATTCACTTGCGATATTACAATGAACATTGTCAGGTTGCAGCAAAATTAAAATGAAACGAACAAACAGCGTTTCTTGCGGTTTAATCCAATTCAGGTTCAGCCATATGAGAAAGGCCATTGAGCCATAACATCGCCTTTATTTCCCTCTCCATGGCTGCTTCTTCACGTGAGAGAGAAAGTGACTCAAGAAATTATGAGTCAAATGAAGATGAAAATATGACATAAAAGTCTTGTTCTCTGTTTGATTCTGATATAGTTCTGACTCAGAATGTATCAATGACAGCTATTTATTCTGACCAGCATGGCTATATATTGGAATTTGCTGTCTTTATAATTCTGGTGAAAGCAGAAACACTTTCCGTTCCGCTCTGAAAATTTGTCATCCAAGACGTTCACTGCATGTAACCTTGATGAGGTCACATGTCACCGATTTACAAAATGTGCTGAGGAGACCGAGCGATTACGGTGGTGGGTTATTATCCTGTTGTGCTCCACATTCACAGATTCGAGTCACACTCTGGTTGCTAACTTCACAAACTGGTCCAGCAGTTTT
>NW_025165870.1:0-247 GCF_004010195.1 Chiloscyllium plagiosum
GAGAAAGTGAGGAATGCATAAAATGGGGAACGTGATGGAGAAAGTGAGGACTGCAGATACTGGGGAACGTGACGGAGAACGTGAGGAATGCAGGTACTGGGAATGTGATGGAGAAAGTGAGGAAAGCAGATACTGGCAACGTGATGGAGAAAGTGAAGAATGCAGATACTGGGAACATTTTGGAGAAAGTCAGGATTGCAGATACTGGGAATGTGATGGAGAAAGTGAGGAAAGCAGATAACGGGGA
>NW_025165870.1:286-1654 GCF_004010195.1 Chiloscyllium plagiosum
AAGTCTGGAATGCAGATAATGGGGAACGTGATGGAAAAAGTCAGGAATGCAGATAATGGGGACCGTGATGGAGAAAGTGAGGAATGGAGATACTGGGAATGTGATGGTGAAAGTCAGGAATGCACATAATGGGGAACGTGATGGAGAAAGGGTGGAATGCAGATAACGGGGAACGTGATGGAGAAAGTGAGGAATGCAGATAATTGGGAATGTGATTTAAAAAGTGAGGAATGCAGATATTATGAAATGTGAAAGAGAAAGTGAGGAATGCAGATACTGGGAATGTCATGGCGAAAGTGAGGAATGCAGATAATGGGGAATGTAATGCAGAAAGTGAGGAATGCAGATATAGGGAACGCGATGAAGAAAGTGAGGAATGCAGATACTGGAAATGTGACGGTGAAAGTGAGGAATGCAGATACTGTGATCGCGGCAGAGAAAGGGAGGATTGCGATACTGGGAATGTGATGGAGAATGTGAGGAATGCAGATAAAGGGGAACGTGACGCAGAAAGTGAGGAATGCAGATATCGGGGAATGTGACGGAGAAAGTGAGGAATGCAGATACTGGGAACGTGGCAGAGAGAGTGAGGATTGCAGATACTGGGGAACGTGACGGGGAAAGTTAGGAATCAAGATACTGGGAATGTGATGGAGAACGTGAGGAAAGCAGGTACTTTGAACGTGATGGAGAAAGTGAGGAATGCAGATATGGGGGAACATGGTGGAGAAAAGTGGGATTGCAGATACTGGGGAACGTGACGGAGAAAGTGAGGAATGCAAATACTGGGAATGTCGTGGAGAAAGTGAGGAATGCAGATAATGGGGAACGTGACGCAGAAAGTGAGGAATGCAGATACTGGGAACGTGATGGAGGAAGTGAGGAATGCAGATACTGTGAATGTTATGGAGAAAGTGAGGAATGCAGATACTGGAAACGTGTCAGAGAGAGTGAGGATTGCAGATACCAGGGAACGTGACGGTGAAAGTGAGGAATGCAGATAATGGGAATGTCATGGAGAAAGTGAGGAATGCATATACGGGGAACGTGGCGCTGAAAGTGAGGAATGCAGATACTGGGACAGTGATGGATAAAGTGAGGAATGCAGATACTGGGAAAGTGATGGAGAAAGTCTAGAAAGCAGATACTGGGAACGTGATGGAGAAAATGAGGAATGCAGATACTGGTAACATGTTGGAGAAAGTGAGGATTGCAGATACTGGGGAACGTGACGGAGAAAGTGAGGAAAGCAGGTAACGGGGAACGTGATGGAGAAAGTGAGGAATGCAGATATTGAGGAACGTGATGGAGAAAGTGAGGAATGCAGATGCTGGCGACCGTGATGGAGAAAGTGAGGATTGCAGATAT
>NW_025165871.1:0-1654 GCF_004010195.1 Chiloscyllium plagiosum
ATTGTGCTTGGTAAATGAGGGACCGTTTGAGTTAAAATACAGGAGGTCTGTCTTTGCCAAGCTTGTGAGTGGAGAGGTCGACAGGGTGCCACGCTGCTGAGTGGAGAGGTGTGCAGGGCGCCAGGCTGTTTCCAGAGCAGAAGGTCACTGTAATGAAGTGGCAGGTGGACGTGATGTCAAACTGCAAAGTTCAGAGTCTGGAAAAATGGCAGGTGATAAAGGACAGATGCGAATGGAGCTAGGATACAATGTGAACAAGTTGACTTGGGTAAGATGAGAGATCAGTGACCAAGGGCTGAGGTCATGCCTTGTGTAGTGGGGTTCTGACAGAGGTTGTGAAAATGATGGTGCCAGGTCCAGTCAGGGCCAGGTTCAGCATGGACCAGATGCAGGGTGGCAGCAGTGGAATTATAGAGTCATACAGATGTTCAGCATGGAAACAGACCCTTCGGTCCAACCCAACCATGCCGACCAGATATCCCAAACCAATTTAGTTCCACATGCCAGCACCCGACCCATATCCCTCCAAACCCTTCCTATTCATATACCCATCCAAATTTCTCTTAAATGTTGAAATTGTAACTGCCTCCACAAATTCCTCTGGCAGTTCATTCCATACACGTATCACCCTCTCTGTGAAAAAGTCGCCCCTTTAGGTCTCTTTTACATCTTTTCCCTCTCACGCTAAACCTATGCATTCTAGTTCTGGATTTCCCCGAACCAAATGAATCTACTTTGTCTATTTACCCTATCGAAGCCCCTCATAATTTTGTAAACCTCTGGGATTGACATTATGTATCAATCTGAAATATAGAAAATGGAACATTAGACTGCAGTACAGTCCCTTCAAGCCTTTATGTTGTGCCAATCTGTGGAACCAATCTGAAACCTATCTATCACATACTATTTCATTTTCATCCATATGTTCATCCAATGACATTTTAAATGTCCTTAAATTTGATAAGTATACTATTGTTGCAGACAGTGCCGTCCGCGCCCCTTCTACTGTCTGAGTAAAGAACCTACTTCTGACATCTGTCCTCTATCTATCAGCCTTCAATCTAGGGCTATGTCCCCTCCTGGTAGCCATCACCATCCAATGAAAAATACTCTCACTGCCTACCCTATCTAACCCTCTGATTATCGTATATGTCTTAATTAAGTTACCTCTCAACCTTCTTCTCTCAAACAAAAACAGCCTCAATAACCTTATCCTTTCTTCATGAAACCTTCCCACCATGCCAGGCAACATCCTGGTAAATCTGCTCCGAACTCTTTCCAAAGCTTCCACATTCTTCCTATAATATGGTGACCAGAACTATGCACAATACTCCAAATGCAGGCGCACCAGAGTTTTGTACAGCTGCAGCATGACTTCATGGTTTTGAAACGCAGACTCTCTACTAATGAAAGCCAACTCAATGTATGCCTTCTTAACAATCCTATCAACTTGACTAGCAACGTTTAGGTATCTATGTACATGGACACCGATATGTCTCTGCTCACCTACATTACTAATATGGATTGCCTTGGATGTGTTTCTTATGATAGGGGTGGTGTAATCCGGGCATGAATGGGTGAGTAACCGGGAAGGGTTTGTCAACATGAGTGGAAATTTAGGTCTAGACAGCGAGGGAGAGCAATGCTTAGTCTG
>NW_025165872.1:0-1389 GCF_004010195.1 Chiloscyllium plagiosum
GTTGTATAAATCTTAATCTCCCAGAGTTATTTTTTAAAAAAATTTAAATTAAATTGGGTGACTATGAAAGAGTTTGTTGATCAGACTTGAATCATCACCCTCAAATGAGACAATGCCATTAATATCAGTGAACAGCTGTTTTTGTTAAAAAGCACGAGTTCTTGATGTATTTTCACAACTTATTGGTATTCACATCTGCACATTCAATGTCAAACTCTGACATCAGAAATGAAATAACACCATTAATTTTGTCTTACAATAATCCAACAAACAAATTAATAACACAATGAATACCAAGTCCGATTAATATGAAATTAAATTTGACCAAATAAAATGTAAAATCAAACGGGAGATAACAAATGAGGGAAGGGCAGAAGGCAAGAAATGCAGCATCATAGAAGGTGCTCCTCCAGGGAGTGTATTTTACAAACTACAACTGCTCAATATAAACAAACACTCTGACATGACCCTCCGGTTTTAATGTAAACCATAGCCCCATACAGTAGGTACCATTTAAATAAGTTAATAGATACAAGCCTTGAGCAAATCCAGCCTCCAGCCGGACCCCCCGCTTCTTGGAGCTCGGACCTTCCTCCAGCTCCGGGGGGTTGAGCTCCTGGGCTCCGGCTGCCGCCGAAGAAGCCGCGGGCGCCGGCTCTCTCTCCTCCACCGTCGACATTTTTAATTTGTTTTCTCGTTCACCCGGTAACAGTTACCTCCCCCTTCCCGGGCAATATACACAAATAAACAATAAACCCACCGGGCAGTGTCTCCTTTTCTTCACAACTTTTGTTTGAAAAGTTCCGGCTTTAATTTGAAATGTATTTTAAAGGTATTTTCTGAGGTAAACGGTGCCTGTCTGCCCCCTTCCCTCCGTCAGAAACCGCCCGCTGAGTCGATGAGAAAACCGCAGCCTCGCGCCGCCATCTTTGTTTTTCTCTTCCATTCCGTCTCCTCCTTCAGTGACGCGCGTCATCCGCGTCCCCTCCAATCAGAGCGCACCTTACACCACCTGACCAATGGCAGCTGGCATTCCGTGTGTGTTGATCCCACCCTCTGGAATATCTCTCTCTGATTAGTCGGTACCGACCACAAGCTTTGGGATTGGTGGGGAATTTCACAATCAAGTCAGTGTATCCGCCCTTTTCATTCCCGTTCATTCATTCAGCAGCAGATGACCCAATTTCCTCCGGGCTGTGGGGCTATAGCGGTAGTGTCACATATTCAGGGGGAAGATGTGATTTTTAACGTTATCAACCAATTCAACTGTGGCACCTCCACATCCATTCATTCAACCGAAGAGGCTCACTTTAGTGTAATGGGCTCTGAGGGTATAATATTTGTATCCCATGTTGGGAAGAAACCTCTCCCCATTCATTCAATAGAAGA
>NW_025165872.1:1497-1655 GCF_004010195.1 Chiloscyllium plagiosum
TCCAGCAAGTTTGTTTGGAGGGGATCTTACAGAAATATATTAAATTATGAAAGAAATAGAAATAGTCTCACCTACCAATGCAACATCCTAAAATAAGAGCACATGGCCTCAAGATTAGAGGAAACAGGTTTAAAACTGAACTGAGAAGAAACTTCTTC
>NW_025165873.1:0-1655 GCF_004010195.1 Chiloscyllium plagiosum
GAGTGGGCAAAGGAGTGGCAGATGGAATACAATGTGGGAAAGTCTGAGGTCCTGCACTTAGGTAGAAAGAATAGAGGTATTTTTGAGAAGATTTGTGGCTCAGGTTGATGGTAAGTCTGTAAGTTAGCTCGCTGAGCTGGGCAGAGTGGATGCTGGGAACATGTTTCCATTAGCAAGAGAGAGTCAGACATGAGGGCACAGCCTTAGAGTAACAGGTTTAGAACAGAGATGCTTCTTCAGGCAGAGAATGGTGAATCTATGGAATCCACTGCCACAGAAGGCTGTGGAGACCAAGTCACTGAGTACATTTAAGATAGAGGTAGATAGGTTCTTGATTGTGATGGGGGTCAAAGGATCACAGAGAGAATGGGGTTGAGAAACGTATCAGCAATGATTGAAATACAGAAGAGAGATAGAGGTCTTGGTGACATGGTGCAATGGGAACAACCGCTCTTGCAACGTCCGCAAAACAAAAGAACTGATCATTGACTTCAGAAAGAAAGGAGAAGAACAGGCCCCTATCAATATCAATGGAACTGAGTTGGAGAGCATCAAGTTCCTCAGAGTGACAATAACCAACAATCTGTCCTGAACTTCCCATATTGATGCAATGGTCAAAAAGACACAACAGCGCCTCCTCTTCCTCAGGTGGCTCATGAAATTTGGCATGTCCTTAAGGATCCTCACCAACATTTACAGATGCAGCATTGAAAGCATATGGTCTGGATGCATAACTGCCTGATATGGCAACCGTAGGAAACTACAGAAGGTGGTCTGCATAGCCCAGACCATCATGAAAGCCAGCCTTCCATCCGTGAACTCCATTTACCCAATTGCTACGCGGAAAGGCTGCCAGCATCAAACATCCATCACACCCCAGTAATATTCTCCTATAACCCCTTCCGTCAGGCAGAAGATACAGAAGCCTGAATGCACGCACCAGCAGGATCAGGAACAGCTTCTTCTTGGCAGTTTAGACTGAATAGACGCTCTAGCCTCCAATAATGCTGATCTTGCTAACATTGATCTCATCCAGCACGTGACCTGTGCAGTGTAATCTGTATGCCACTAAGTCTTTTTGATCTGTACATCCTTGCGTACGATGATCTGCTTGCACTGCTTGGAAACAAAGTGTTTCACTGTATTTCGGTACACATGACAATACATCAACCAATGCCAGAGCAGATTCGATCGGCTGAATGGCCTAATTTCTGCTCCTATGTCTTATGGTATTGTGGTTTTACAAACAAATTTGTTCTGTAATAAAACAGAATTTGATGCCAAGGCCGTAAAGGAAAATTGGGGCAATTACTTGATCAAATATACAGTTTTTAAAGAGCATTTTGAAGGTGGACAGAGTTTTCCTGAGGGAATTCCAGAGCTTGGGACTCAGGGAGCTGAAAGTACTGTATGTCTGCCAATGATGGACTGAGGAAAATTCACCTCTACTGCCGCTCTCTCACCACCCAACACCTGGAGGAAGAACGCCTCATCTTCCACCTCGGAACACTTCCACCAATCAACTCCACCGCCCTGTGGCCTAACATTTCAACTCCCTCTCCCACTCTGCCGAGGACACGCAGGTCCTGGGCTCCTCCACCGCAGCTCCCTCACCACCCGACGCCTGGAGGAAGAACATCTGATCTTCCGCCTCG
>NW_025165874.1:0-1655 GCF_004010195.1 Chiloscyllium plagiosum
GGTGATGGTATGGGAGTGTGTAGGAGAGTGATCATGATGGTGTGGGAATGTGTAGGAGAGTGAGTGTGACGGTGGAGGTGTGTGTAGGAGAGTGAGCGAGATGGTGTGTGAGTGTATCGGAGAGTGAGGGTGATGGTGTGGGCGGGTGTAGTACAATCAGCGTGACGGTGTGGGATTGTGTAGGAGAGTGAGTTTGACGGTGTGGGAGTGTATCTGAGAGTGAGGGTGATGGTGGGGAAGGTGTATGACAGTGAGAGTGACGGTGTGGGAGTGTAACGGAGTGGGAGCATGATGATGTGTGAGTTTGTAGAAGAGTGAGTGTGAGGTTGTGGGAGAGTGCAGGAGAGTCGGTGTGACAGTGTAGGAGTGTGCAAGAGCGTTGGGGTCACGGTGTGGGCGTGTGTAGGTAAGTGAGTGTGATGGCATGGGAGTATGTAGGAGAGTGAGCGTGATGGTGTGGGATTGTGTTGGAGGGTGAGTGCGATGGTTGGGTAGCGTGTGTAGGAGAGTGTGTCTGACGGTGGGGGAATGTGTAGGAGAGAGATTTAGGACACTGTAGGAGTGTGCAAGAGCGCGAGGATCACGATTAGGGAGTGTGTAGGAAAGTGAGTATGACGGTGGGCGAGTGTGCAGGACAGTGAGTTAGAGTGTGTAGGCGTGTGTAGGAGAGTGAGGGTGACGGTGTGGGAGTGTGTAGGCGATTGAGTGTGACGGTGTGGGAGAATAGGAGAGTGAGGTTGACGGTGTGGGCTTGAGTAGGTGAGTGAGTGTGTAGGAGAGGGAATGTGACATGTTGGAAAGTGTATTGATGTGAGTGTGACGGTGAGGGAGTGTCTAAGAGAGTGAGTATGACGGTGGGAGCGTGTGTAGGCGACTGAGTGTGCAGGTGAGGAAGTGTGTAGGATTGTGAGCGTGACGGTGAGGAAATGTGTAGGAGAGTGAGTGTGACTGTGTGGGAGTGGGGTGATCGAGTGTGACAGTGTCGGAGTGTGTAGGAGAGTGAATGTGATGGTGAGGGAGCGAGTACGAGAGTGAGTGTGACGGTGTGGGAGTGTGCAGGAAAGTGAGTGTGACGGTGTGGGCGTGCGTAAGAGAGTGAGTGTCACGTCGTGGCAGTGTGTAGCAAAGTGAGAGTGGCGGTGTGTGAGTGTGTAGGAGAGAGTGTGACGGTGTGGGGGGGTGCCGCAAAGTCAGCGTGACAGTGTGTGAGTTTGCAGGAGAGTGATCGTGACGGTGAGGGATTCTGTTGGAGAGTGAGAGTGTGTCGGTGAGTGAGTGTGTAGGATAGTGAGTGTAATGGTGGAGGAGTGAGTGGGAGAGTGAGCGTGACGGTGTGAGAGGGTATCAGAGAGTGAGGGTGATGGTGGGGGCATGTGTAGTACAGTGAGACTGACGGTGTGGGAGTGTAATGGAGAGGGAGCGTGACGGTGTGAGAGATTGTAGGAGAGCGAGTGTGAAGGTGTGGGAGTGTGTAGGACTGTGAGTATGACAGTGAAGGAGTGTGCAAGAGCGAGAGGGTCACGGGTGCAGGAATATAGAGGAGAGTGCGGGTGACGGTGTGGGAGTGTGTAGCAGAGTGAGCGTGACGCTGAGGGAGTGGTTAGGAAAGGGAGCGTGACGGGGAGGGAGTGTGCAGGAGAGTAAGTGTGACGGTG
>NW_025165875.1:0-1655 GCF_004010195.1 Chiloscyllium plagiosum
ACGAGTGCAGTAGGATACATTAAATTAGGTTTGTTCGATTGAAACAAGGAATAAGGTCTGATTCATTGAATCAATGATCGTAGTTTGATTCAATGATTCAAAGAAAGCAGTTTGTTTAATTAAATGAAAATGGTGAGCTTGAAACCTTGAATGAATGAGAGAAGCTCTACTCATTGAATTAGGACGGGCAGTTTGGTTCATGTATTAAACGTGTGCAGTTTGAGAGAGACAATGCGTGAAACTTGTGCTATTGAATGAATGGGAGTAGTTGAATTGGCAACTGCAGACTCTTACATTGAATGCAGTTTGTTTCACTAAAAAAAGGTTTGTTCCTTTGAAAAAAGGAATAAGGTTTGATACATTGAATCAATGTGTGAATCTTATGACATTTGACAGCATGAGTAGCCGTATTCATTGAATTGACAAATGCAGTTTGCTTCATGAACTAAATGTGTGCAATTTGTTTGATTGAATCAATGCGTTAAGCTTGTGGCATTGAAAGAATGAGAGAACCTCTACTCATTGAATTATCATGTGCAGTCTGCCTCATTGATTAAACGAGTGTAGTAGGATACACTAAATTAGGTTTGCTCGATTGAAACAAGGAATAAGGTTAGATTCAATGATTCAATGAATGCAGTTTGTTTAATTAAATGAAAATGGTGAGCTTGACACCTTGAATGAATGAGAGAAGCTCTACTCATTGAATTAAGACGGGCAGTTTGGTTCATGAAGTGAATATGTGCAGTTTGACTGAGACAATGTGTGAAGCTCGTGACATTGAATGAATGGTTAAAATGTATTCGTTTAATTGAGAAATGCAGTTTGCTTCATGACCTAAATGTATTCAAGTTGTTTGATTGAATCAATGCGTTAGAGATTGTGGCATTGAACGAAGGAAAGTACTTCTACTCATTGAATTATCGTGAGCAGTCTCTTTCATGGAATGAACGACTGTAGTAGGATACATTAAATTAGGTTTGTTCGATTGAAACAAGGAATAAGGTTTGATTCATTGAATCAATGATCGTAGTTTGATTCAATGATTCAAAGAAAGCAGTTTGTTTAATTAAATGAAAATGGTGAGCTTGAAACCTTGAATGAATGAGAGAAGCTCTACTCATTGAATTAAGACGGTCAGTTTGGTTCATGTATTAAACGTGTGCAGTTTGAGAGAGACAATGCGTGAAACTTGTGCTATTGAATGAATGGGAGTAGTTGAATTGGCATCTGCCAATTTAGTGAATGCAGTTTGTTTCACTAAAAAAAGGTTTGTTCCTTTGAAAGAAGGAATAAGGTTTGATACATTGAATCAATGATTGCAGTTTGATTCAATGAATGCAGTTTGTTTCATTGAAATAAAGCTTTAAGCTTGACACATTGAATGATTGCGAAAAACTCCCTTCACTGCATGAAGACGTGTAGTTTGGTTCATGTAGAGAACGTTTGCAGTTTGATAGTGACAATGCGTGAAACCTGTGCCATTGAATGAATGAAAGTAGTTCTACTCATTGAATTGAAAAGTGCAGCCTTTGCATTGAATGAACGTGTGCACTTTCATTCACTAAATAAGCGTATTAAGCTTGTTATTATTGAAACACGGAATAACGCTTGATTCACTGAATCATTATAGTTTGATTCAATGAATCAAGGAT
>NW_025165876.1:0-1655 GCF_004010195.1 Chiloscyllium plagiosum
GGAATACCTATCCATCTTCCTTCCCACTTTACCGCTCCACCCGGCCCTCTGATATATCTCCATATCACCTTCCCCTCAGCCCCAACCTCTTGCACTGCACCTTCCTATTTCTCTCGCAAACCAATTCCCTGCCCTCACCACATTGCTGATGGAGGGATGGTGCGGAAAACGTCGACTGTGAGCACATCAGAGGCTGTGTATTTCCAATGCTACACTTATTGACTCAGATATCTAGCTTCTGCAGTGCTCATTTTCTCTTGTACTAAAAGCGAAGCAAACAACCTGCATCCAACAAGCCAAGCCTGCAAAAAATGTCTCCGTTTCAAGATACAGCACTATCTGTTCTGGTACTGCATCTGAGCAGGCATGGCAATGGATTTCAACGCTTCCTCCTATTTTCTTTCATCTCTGATGTTAAACTCTCACTGTTTGTAACAAAGCTGCTCACGTTTATGTTTTGAATGTCAGGAATTCATATTCATTTTTCAGAATTCATACAGTTTCAATAAATCCCCATTCTCTGCGATTCAAATCCAGGCAACAGGAGTAAGAGTGCTAAATTCCAATTACTGGAGCATCAATCAAGGCGCACGAAATGTTTGTCCCTTTTTCTTCTTAAAAAAAAAACTCCGTTTTTTGATTTTTGTATCCAGTTGCAAAATGAGAGTCACTGAGTTTTTAACATCAATTTAACAGCGCTTTAAATCTATTATCCTGGAGCCAAAGAAGTCTTGAACGGGTTGGTTCGACAGAGTGGCCTCGTAAACTGTTTGCGCATGCCGCAGAGCCCGTAGAAATAACTATCTGGCCCTGTTTCATGAAACATGTAAATCAATGCTTCCACTTCCTCCCAGAGCCAGGCTGTCGGCCACAATATTTTTCACGGAAAAGACAGCAATGCGCATGTGCAGTTACCCTAGGCCGGTGGTGAATGTTCGAATGTCTCTTCTGAGCTGGCAAAGATGTAATTTGCACAGTCCTTTTACAGGGAGTGAGGCAGAGAGGGTTTATGCACAGCAAACTCCAAAAAGCAGAAATATTTTTTTCTTCTGACTTTCTGTTCCGGGCTCACTGATTTGGCTTTTGGAACCTTATGTTCAATAATGTTCGAGGAGGATTTAAAGATTGAAAGCTCACACCAAATACATACCAAGATTTGAATGTGCCATTTTATTCGTTCTTGCTTCAGCACATGGTTCAGCTCTTGGCCTTTATATATTGCATTGTGTGAAATGAAAATGACTTTTTTTTACTGACATCTCGTAGTAACTGTTTCCCAACAGCCCAATACCAAAAATCTTTGTCCCGAAAACCTTTTTTTGTGAGCTAATGTAAACGGCTGGTCTTCATCTACGTTATCTAAACCGAACAGCAACCGAGACGCATTCATCAGATCTTACGTCAATCTATTTTGTTTTACGCAGAACCACTTCTGTTTTTCCAACCTGATGTTACAACTAAAATACCTCTATCCTTGAACCATTTCTGAAAAAAAAAATCAGCTTTTATATCTCACCTGGATTCTCACATGTATTCTGGTTGTGACTTGTTCGTGCAAATGCAAATGATCTGTATTCATGTGGGTGACGCGATCACATAGAGTTAATTGCTTCGTAACATCCCCCTGATTTTCAGATAATTCCTCTAATGTAAGA
>NW_025165877.1:0-1655 GCF_004010195.1 Chiloscyllium plagiosum
TCAATTATCTCTCTCATCCCCTGACACTCTGCCCCCTCTGTCCATTCTCTCTCCTTCTCTTCCACCCACTCCCTGTCCTTGTGGATGCCTCAAACCCTCTTTGATGGCTGTATCAAACCCTTCTAGGAAGAGAGAAAGAGAATGGATGTTGATGACTTTACCTGGTAGACACGGCTTCACGAGAAATGACTGATCTTTAAAATTGAGAATAGGTAAAAATGATATATTCAGAAACATCATGAAAGCATGTTCAACTTTATAGAAAAGCTGCAGACATCTTTCTGAAACTTGCATTCAAATATGCCCAGTTAGTCCACAGTTGAGGACAGGCAATAAGTTGTGGATGGCCTATTGCTAGTCTTGTGAAATTGATTCTGACTATGCAGAAATAGAACCGTAGAGTTGTTAAGTATGGAAACCCTTTGGTCCATGCTGACCACGTATCCTAAATTAGTCTTGATCCGTATGTACCCATCCAAATGCCTTTCAAATTTTGTGATTGTACCAGCCTCCACCACTTCTTCTGGCAGCTAATTCAATACATACACCACCCTTTGCGTGAAACATTTGCCCCTTAGGTCCTTTTTATATCTTTCCCCTCTCACCCAAAATGAATGCCCTCTAGTTCTGGACTCTCCCACCCCAGCGAAAAGACCTTGTGTATTTAATCTATCAATGCCCCTCATGATTTTATAAGGCTTTATAAACCCTCAGCATCCAATGCTGTATGGAAAGCAGCCCCAGCGTATTGAGCCTCTCCCTGTAGCTGAACCCCTCCAACCCTTCCAACATATTTATAAATCGTTTTTGAACCCTTCTAAGTTTCACAACATCATTGCTACTATGATTAATAGGCTGTGAACAATCTATCTTGTTCAGGGCATAAGAGGGGGCATTTGTTGAGGCGAATTAACTTTCAAACTTTTTTTCTGACCCCGAGGTCCCTTTTAAATCTTTTCCCTCGAAACCGAAATCTATGCCCTCTAGCTTGGGATTCCCCTACCCTGGGGAAAAGACATTCAAAAGTTGAGGAGTCACACAAAATGCAAACGCAAGAAAATGTCGAGCTACAGGTAAAAAAAAATGTGGCTTCAGCTTTTTTTTAAACTCCTGTTGACATTTGACATTCAGGTACAAAATCTTGTCAGCCACACCGGCATCTCCACCGACCACTCCACTGACCACACTGCGCATGTTCAACGGTGTCAACAAGAACTGCGCATGCCCCACGCTGCCCGCAATTACGGACCGCGCCCTTCTTTTGATGGGCCAATGGGGAGCTCTGGATGACCGGAAGGAGCCTGGTTCTTTTGTAAATCAGAGCCTTGCTATTGTCTGAATACGGAAGTTTGACCATGAGCTTCTGAAGCTGCTAATGCTGTTGTTCCTCTCTGAATGAAGATTGAGCTTCACCCCAGACTGCAACTTCTTTCCTCTGTCCAACATCTGTGAGTACGGCACTTTCTTTTCTCACCCTCTTTTCCATTTTATTTTCATTCTGGGGTTCAATTTTGGTTTTGCAGTAATTGAAAGGAAAGGGAGTGAATCCCGGCGAGGGGAGAGAGTCTGGAAAAGTTGGTCCAAGACTGTGTCTCAATTAGCAAACACATGACAAATGTAGGAGCACAATGTGAAGTTATCGCATTTGCTGTTTT
>NW_025165878.1:0-1655 GCF_004010195.1 Chiloscyllium plagiosum
CCTATAAACCATAAGTCCACTGGGGAATAGTCCTGAAAAAACATAGTCCACTGGGGTATAATCCCTATAAACTATAGCCCACCGGGGAATATTCCCCATAAACCATAGTCCACTGGGGAATAGTCCCTATAAACCATAGTCCACTGGGGAATAGTCCCTATAAACCATAGTCCACTGGGGAATAGTCCCTATAAACCATAAGTCCACTGGGGAATAGTCCCCATAAACCATAGTCCACTGGGGAATAGTCCCTATAAACCATAGCCCACTGGGGAATAGTCCCTATAAACCATAGCCCACTGGGGAGTAGTCCCTATAAACCATAGCCCACTGGGGAATAGTCCCTATAAACCATAGCCCACTGGGGAATAGTCCCCATAAACCATAGCCCACTGGGGAATAGTCCCTATAAACCATAGTCCACTGAGGAATAGTCCCTATAAACCATAGCCCACTGGGGAATAGTCCCTATAAACCATAGCCCACTGGGGAATAATCCCTATAAACCATAGCCCACTGGGGAATAGTCCCCATAAACCATAGTCTACTGGGGAATAGTCCCTATAAACCATAGCCCACTGGGGAATAGTCTCTATAAACCATAGCCCACTGGGGAATAATCCCTATAAACCATAGCCCACTGGGGAATAATCCCTATAAACCATAGCCCACTGGGGAATAGTCTCCATTAGCCATTGTTCACTTTGAGTATCCCCAATAAACTACAGTCCCCTGTCAATGATCCCTCTAATCCATAGCCCACTGCAAAGACCCTATAGACCTGAGTCCTTTGTAAATTGTCCCTATGCACCACAGTGCACTGTGACCCTATAAATGAGATAGCACTAGGAATGGTCTCCATACACTGTACATCACCAGGAATCATCCCTATTTACCCTTACATTACTAGGAAGTCTCTCTGTAAACCTTTAATCACCAGAGTGATCCTTACAAATTGTAAATCACTGGACATTGTCCCCATAAACTATACATCTCAAGAATTGGTGACTATCAAGTATAAATCACTGAGAATCATCTCCACAAATCATGTATCATTGGGATTTTCCCTAAAATCCATAACCCAATGGGAATACTGACAGGCAGCTAGAAAACCATCCATCGTTTCTCGTCTGTTTTGTAATGTGCTGCTTTTCGGACTAGCCTGTTTCCATGGGTACTCGGGCAGAGGGTTGATCTAGCTGGGCTGTGTACCTAGAACCTGTGCACACATGCTCAGTCCCACCGGGAATCATTATGGGATCATTACCCAGCATGGTTCCTGTCCTGGAGGAGTCGGTCTACAGCAGGGAGTACCCCTCTCCCTGGAACCAGGAGTGACCTGAACTTCCCTCTATCAGGAATGTCACCCAAGTCTCTCATTGCTCTCCAGCCCACTGCTCTACCCCATGGTCTGTCACTTAATGAGACTGTCAGGGTAGAGGGAGAAGGCAGGGTGAGGCATGAGGCAAACTGCTCTTACAGTGGGTCATCACACGCAGATGGGCTGAATGGTCTCTTTCCAAATTGGACCCATTTCTGTGTTTCAGATCAGCCAAGGACGAAGGGAGAGAGGAGGAAGGGTGGGAGGGAGTAATGAAGTATTTACTGCTTGAATGGATCGACATGACTGTGTGTGAGTGTGAGTATGTGTGTGT
>NW_025165879.1:0-1655 GCF_004010195.1 Chiloscyllium plagiosum
ATTATGCACAGGGACAACTGTTCTGTTTATTAGACACAGGGAATGCTGTTCTCTATATTGTACACAGGAACTGCTGTTCTCGATATTATACACAGGTACTGGTGTTCTCTTATTAGACACAGGGACAACTGTTCTCTGTATTGTCCATAGGAACTGCTGTTCTCTATATTAGACATGGGAACTGCTGTTCTCTGTATTATGCACAGGGGCACCTGATCTCATAATTAGACACAGGGACTGCTGTTCTCAATATTATATACTGGGACAGCTGTTCTCTATATTAGACATGGTAACTGCTGTTCTCTATATTATACACAGGGACTGCTGTTCTCTGTATGATACACAGGAACTGCTGTTCATTATATTATACATAGGGACAGATGTTCTCTATATTAGACATGGGTACTGCTATTCTCTATATTATACACCGGGACTGCTGATCCCTATATTAGACATGGGGACTGCTGTTCTCTATATTATACAAACGAACTGCAGTTCTCTATATTTTACATGGGAACTGCTGTTTTTTATATAATACACAGGAACTGCTGTTCTTTATATTATACACAGGAACTGCTGTTTTCTATATTCGACATGGGAACTGCTGTTCTCTATATTAGACATGGGAACTGCTGTTTTCTATATTAGATATCGGAACTGTTGTTCTCTATATTATACACAGGAACTGCTGTTCTCTATATTAGATATCGGAACTGTTGTTCTCTATATTATACACAGGAACTGCTGTTCTCTATAGTAGACATGGGAACTGCTATTCTCTATATCATACACACGGACAGCTGTTCTCTATATTAGACATTAGAACTGCTGTTCGCGAAATTATGCACAGGAACTGTTGTTCTCTATATTAAACACAGGGACTGCTGTTTTCTATATTAGATATGGGAACTGCTGTTCTCTATACTATACACATGGACAGCTGTTCTCTTTATTAGACATGGGAACTGCTGTTCTCTATATTATACACAGGGACAGCTGTTCTCTATATTAGACATGGGAACTGCTGTTTTGTATATTATACACAGGGACTGCTGTTCTCTGTAGGATACACAGGAACTGCTGTTCATTATATTATATATAGGGACAGATGTTCTCTATATTAGACATGGGTACTGCCATTCTCTATATTATACACCGGGACTGCTGATCCCTATATTAGACATGGGAACCGCAGTTCTCTGTATTATACACAAGCACTGCTGTTCTCTATATTAGATACGGGAACTGCTGTTCTGTGTATCATACACTGGGACTGCTGTTCACTTTATTATACATAGGGACTGCTGTTCTCTATATTTTCCATGGGAACTGATGTTCCCTGTATTATACACAGATACTGCTGTTCTCTATATTAGACATGGGAACTGCTGTTCTTCATATTATACACAGCGACTGGTGTTCTCTATATTAGACATGGGAACTGCTGTTTTCTCTATTTTACACAGGGACTGGTGTTCTCGATATTGGACAGGGGAACTGCTGTTCTCAAGATTATACACAGCGACAGCTGTTCTCTAAATTAGAATGCGAACTGCTGTTCTCTGAATGATACACAGGCACTGCTCTTCTCTATATTAGACATGGGATCTGCTGTTCGCGACATTATGCACAGGAACTGCTGTTCTCTATATTAA
>NW_025165880.1:0-1655 GCF_004010195.1 Chiloscyllium plagiosum
GTAATATGAACACTTGTCACGTTATGACTATTTTTTTCTCCAAACACCCTAGCTGCCACATCCTCTTTCAGTAAAAGAATCTCATTTCGAATCTCTCCCACCTCCTGCGGTTCCACAGATAGCCTTGATGATTTTTGCAGGTACCTATTCTCTGCCTGGTTACTCGTTTGTCCTCAGTGTATTTGTACAATCACTTTGGATTCTCCTTAAAACTATTTCCTAAAGCTATCTCATGTCCCTTTTTGCCCTCCTGGTTTACCTCGAGTATACTCCTACTGCCGCTACACTCCTCTAGGGATTCACACAAACACAGCTCTCTGTACCTGCCATATCCCTCCTTCATTTTCTTGACCAGGCCCTCAATTTCTCTCGACAGGCAGCATTCTCTACACCTACCAGCCTTGGCTTTACCAGGAAAATACAATCTATGTACTCTCATCGTCGCAGACCTATGGAGGCAATGGCAGATGAGGATACAGAAGCAATCATTCTCAGTAAAGAGGTAATGTTGGGAAAGATAACAGCCTAAAGGTAGATGGATCTCCTGGCCCTGATGGAATGCATCCCATGGAAAAAAAAGAGATGGCTGGGAGGGGGGGAAATAGCAAATACAACTCGTAATAATTCACTAAAATTTGTTGGATTCTGGGATGGTTTTGACAGACTGGAAGCTGCAAATGTGGTGCCACTATTTTTCAAAAAGAACCTGTTAGCTTAACTTCTGTAGTCGAGAAAATGCTTGAATCTCTCAAGGAAGTAGTGGTGAGATATCTGGGTAGAAATTGTCTCATTGAGCAGAGACAGCATGGATTCATGAAAGGCAGGTCGTGTATAACGCATTTACTGGAATTATTTGAAGATAGGACGAGCGCGTTGGACAAGGGGGACTCGGTGGATGTGGTGTATCTGGATTTCCAGAAGGTAATCGACAAGTTGCCACACAAAAGGCTGCTGTATAAGGTAAAGATGCATGGCATTGTGGGTAATGTATTATCATTGATACAGGATCGGTTAACCAACAAAAAGTAAATAATGGGGAGAAATGGGTGTTTTGATTACTGTTGGCACTACAACTGTTTATAATTTACACAAATGTTTTGGAGTTGAGGACCAAGTGTACGGTGTCAGAGTTCACATTTGATACAAAGATGAGGTTGAGCAATGTCTGTAGAGACCACTGTCAGTCTGCACAGGGAGACAGATCAGTTATGTGGGTGGGTAAGGATCTGGCAGATGGAGGACAATGTTGGGAAATATGAGGTTATCCATTTTGGTCGGATTAACAGCAAACTGGATGATGAAATGGTGAAAACGTGCAGCATGCTGCTGGTCAGAGGGAGCTGGGTGTCCTTGTGCATGAATCACAGGAAGTTGGTTTGCAGGTGCAGCAGGTAATTAAGGCAGTGAAGGGAATATTGTCCTTCCTTGCTAGAGGGATGGTTATGCTGTAGCTGTACAGGGTGCTGGGGAGGCCACACCGAGAGTACTGTGTACAGGTTTGGTCCCCTTACATTACTAAGGATGTACTGGCACTGGAGGGAGTACAGAGGAGGTTCACTCGTTTGAGTTGGGAGTTGAGAGGGTTGGCGTATGTGGAGAGATTGAGAAAACTGGTTCTATCATCATTGTAATTTAGAAGAATGGGAGGTTGGAGA
>NW_025165881.1:0-1655 GCF_004010195.1 Chiloscyllium plagiosum
GCCATTGTGACTGTGCTGTCTCTTTCAGACAATTCACCCCCCATCCTGCAGATCCCTGAAAATCTTGAGCAAGAACATGTTGGGCACCAGTTCCCATCAGCTGAAAGCAGACAAGGGGGATTTCTCCAAAGTCAATTAGAAATAACGTTGACAGCGAACGAGCCATAAATAATCAGACACCCCCGATGGGACTTGAACCCAAAATCCCTGGTTTAGGAGGCCAGTGCCTTATCCAGTAGGCCCCTGGGGCTACGCCCATGAAGGTGAAATGGCAACCTTTAAATACTGAACCCTGCCTTGTCATATTGTTTTTTTCTGTGTTTTTACTACTCTTCCTGATTGTTTTTTACCCCTTCCATTTCATGCTAAATTGTCGGCTGCTTGATAAATTGATCTCGCTTCCCATTTGGCCCCAAACAGACATTTGAGAAATCACAGCCGGTCAGACAGCGTGCGAGGAGCAGGAGAGTCGACATTTCGAGTGTAGGCCTGAAGAGCTTATACTCGAAACAACGATTCCCCTGCTCCTCGGATGCCGCCTGACCAGCTGTACTTTTCCAGCACCACACAGTTTGACTCTGATCTCTCGGATCTGCAGTGTTCACTTTCTCCCAGTCGAGAAATCAACTCAACTCCAACTTTGCAGACCCACAGTTTGAGGCAGATAGAGCAGACAGGAGAAGGGAAAGGGCTCAATGTTATTGTGTGCAGCACTTTCAAGATATTTGCAGTTAGTGGGGAAGGAGGAAGTGGAGATGTTGCAAAAAGCTGCATTGAGGACAAATCAACAGAATCTAAGCAGGCATTCAGCCCATTGTGGCTGTGCTGTCTCTTTCAGATATTCACCCCAAGATCTCCCAAATCCCGGAATTATCTTGTATAAGTTTCTACTAAACAGCATTTGCCATAGTCTCAACACAGGCACAATGATTTTTAACAGAGTAGTTAAAAAATCCAGTCAATTTGGATTGAGATGAAGTTGACATGGGATGAAAATCATCCACTGCAAAGACCAGGCTTAAAAATGAAATGCCTGAAATCCCAGATTTCAGAGGCCAGTGCCATAGCCATTAGGCCACGAGGGCACTATATTGGCAGACCACTGGAAACAGTTGATCTCAAATGAGTGCGACAGCCAAGCACACTCCCAGATCTGTGACAACACACTGAGGGACGCACTAAAGGTTCAGCAGCTGCTGCCAAGGTGTAACAGGGAAACAACACAGTCTCAGGTCTTTCTGACAAATTATCACATCGTTCTTTCAGTTCTCAGACCCTCTTGCTGCCTGACAATGAACAGAGATCGGTTCCTGCCCAAGTACAAAATGCCTTTCTTTCCACAACTATACAGAAAATTTGAGAAATGTCAAAATTCCAGCATTTTGTTGGTTTTTTTCTCTCTGCATAGACTGTACACAACTGATTTAGAACCTTTGTATGCATTTCCAAATGATGTTACAAACTGTTTCAATACTTTGTCAAGTACAAAATGCCTTTCTTTCCACAACTGTACAGAAGATTTGAGAAATGTCAAAATTCCAGTGTTTTGTTGGTTCTTTTCTCTCTGCATAGACTGTACACAACTGATTTAGAACCTTTGTATGCATTCCCAAATGATGTTGCAAACTGTTTCAATACTTTGTTAATAAAATCAA
>NW_025165882.1:0-1655 GCF_004010195.1 Chiloscyllium plagiosum
CAATGACCACACAGTTTCCAAGCAGCTTGTGAAGGAATGCCAGACAGGATGGCGACTGGCTCCGTTTCAGAGCCAAACAATGAAGAAAACGTCAGCGGTTCATAAGAAATGTTTAACTATTGGCAGACATCTGATAGTGGTTTAACCAAAAGGTATCACACCACAGGCGAGGGATTAGCTTCAGAAGATAGGACATGCATGATATTAATAACTTGGGGCAAGAAATTTAACGCTCTGTCACCTGAATTGCAGACTACTAAACCGGTTTAAATGCGATTTATGCAAGGGACAGAAGCAGGCTATAGAATGATACTGATATTTCAGATGAAATTAAAATGTTATGATCCAACAATAATAACTCGCCTTAACAATATTCGACCCAAATTCATGATCCCGCACTTCTTCACGTTAAACTTCATCGACAACATTTTGGCCCACTCTCCTCATCTATCTATATTCATTTGTAAGGTTTTATTTCCTCCTTGCAATTTATTATCCCCCCCAATTTTGTGTTGTCCGCAAATTTGTCTATAGACCCTTCTATTTCTGTATTGAAATCGTTAATGTAAAGCTCGGGTCCAAATGAAGGAACGGCACAAAACTTCCAATTCACAATGGTAAGTGGCTCGTGTAGAAACTTAGAAGTAGCGGTGTTCTCATATATCTGCCTCCCTTGTTCCACTTGATGAATGTTCCCATGTGTTTGGATGGTGCGGTCTGAGGATATTTGGTGAATTTCTACAGTGTCTTTGTTGGAAGTGCACACTGCTGCTGATGAGATTCGTTGGTAAAGGGAGTGAATGCTTGCGGATATAGTGCCAATTAAGCGTCCTGCTTTGTCCTGATATTGTCAAGCATTTTGCGTGTTTTGGGGGCCGCATTTATCCAGGCACGTCGGGCGTAATCCATCACACTCCTGACTTGTGACTTGTAGATTTTGGACAGGCTTTAGGGAATCACGCAGTAAGCTACTCGCCTACTTTGGCTTGCTATCGCCGCTTCTGGCTTGTATTCATTACTTCTGGCTTGTTCTTACAGCCGTTTTGTTTAAGTGGTGAGTCAACTTCTGGTTCTGGTCAGTGATAACCTCAGGATGTTGACAGTCAGTGATTCAGTGATGTTAACACCATTGAGCACAAATGGGTTTTGTTTGGGTTGTATCTGATTGGTGATGGTTCGAACTTGGCATTTGTGCAGTGCAAATGCTACTTCTGACTTCTCACCCTAAACCCAATTATTTTCTCGACCTTGTTGCATTTGGACTCCTTCAGTATCTGAACGGTACAGAACATTGTGCATTCATTGGTGAATATTCCAAATGTGACATTGTGCTGCAGGCAAGGACTTTGATGACGCACCAGAAAATGGTTGGGCACAGGGCACTATCTTGCGCATTACTGCAGAGGTATCCTGGAGCTGAGATGACTGACCTGCAACAATCACGAACAGTTTCCTCAGTCTCACGAATAACTCTAACCATCAGAGATGTTTCCCTGGATTCCATTTGATTCCATTTTTGCCAGGACCTCTTGATGAGGTACTCAATCGAATGCAGCCTTGACATCAAAGGTTGTCACGCTCATCTCCCCTCTGGAAATCAGTTGTCTTTCCCGACTTTGAAACAGCCTGTAATGATGCCAAGAGCTAAGTGATCC
>NW_025165883.1:0-613 GCF_004010195.1 Chiloscyllium plagiosum
AACACCTATACAAGGTATTCGCTGAAAACGGATACCCGCTCAACTTCATCAACAGATGCCTAAGAGAGTGACCACGGAACGAGGACATACCACAACCAAAATGACTAGCCACACTACCATACATCAGGAACATCTCAGAACTGACAGCCAGACTACTGCGACCCCTAGGACTCATAACGGCACACAAACCAACAGCCACGCACAGACAACAACTCAACAGAAAGAAGGACCCGATACCCAACATGAGCAAAACTAATGTAGTGTACAAAATACCATGCAAGGACTGCACAAAACACTATATAGGACAAACAGGAAGACAGCTAACAATCCGCATACATGAACATCGACTAGCCACGAAACGACACAATCGGCTATCCTTAGTAGCCACACACGCAGGCAACCAGCAACATGAATTCGACTGGGACAACACTACTACAGCCAGGGAATTCCTAGAGGCATGGCATTCATCCACAAACTCCATCAACAAACACATTGACCTTGTCCCAATATACCAACCACTACAGCGGACAGCTGAAACTGACAACCGGAAGCGGCAGGGACAGACCACTATAAACACCGGAGGAAACATCAAAGAAGCGCTTCGCAGGAGGCT
>NW_025165883.1:620-1394 GCF_004010195.1 Chiloscyllium plagiosum
CCAGGGGACGAAACGTTTGCAACAATAATTTCCAGCTCGGCGAACAGAACCACAACAACGAGCACTCGAGCGACAAATCTTCGCACAAACTTTGAACTCTGCAGTATTTCGAATATCTCTTCCTTGTGAACCTCAATCTCTTCTATTGTAGACGCAAGTATGTCTATACCTTGCTCGCCAACATTTTCATTTTCAATAGCGAATACTGTCGAAAAATATTTATTTAGTGCTTCCCCTATCTCCTCTGACTCCACACACACTTCTCACTATTATCCTTGATTGTCCCAAATTTAACTCTCGTCATTCTTTCATTCCTGGCATACCTATGGAAAGCCTTCGGGTTAACCCTGAACCTATCTGCCAACAACTTCTCATGTCTCCTCCTGGCTCTTCTCAGCTCTCTTCATAGGTCTTTCCTGATATCGTTGGAACCCTCGAGCGCTCTAACTGAGTTTTCACTTTTTATCCTAACATAAGACTTATTGGTCTTCTTGACCAGGGATTCCACTTCCTTTGTAAACCACGGCTCACGCGTTCTATATCTTCCTCCCTGCCTGACAGGTACATACTTATCTAGGACACACAGGAGCTTTTCCTTGAATAAGCTCCACATTTTAATGTGCTCACCCCCTGCAGTTTCCTACCACATTCTACGCTTCCTAAATCTTACCTCGATATATCGTAATTTCCCTTCCACCAGCTGAACCTCTTGCTCCGTGGAGTACACCTATCCCTTTCAATCACGAAAGTAAACCTGAGAGAAGTGTGATCGCT
>NW_025165883.1:1410-1655 GCF_004010195.1 Chiloscyllium plagiosum
AACCTGAGAGAATTGTGATCGCTGTCTCCAAAGTGCTCACCTACTTCCGAATCTAAAACCTGGCCAGGCTCGTTACCCAGTACTAAATCGAAAGTGGCTTCGTCCCTTGAAGGCATGTCTACGTACTGAGTCAGGAGGCCCTCCTGCACACACTGGGCAAAAACTGACCCATCTATAGTACTCGTACTGTCGTGATCCCAGTCAATATTTGGATTTTTCTTGAGTGTTCCAGAGTTTTTCATTGT
>NW_025165884.1:0-1655 GCF_004010195.1 Chiloscyllium plagiosum
ATCCTAACACCCATCCCTGCAGAACTCCAGAAAACAGAGCCCTTTATCCAAACCCACTGACTCTGCCCGTCAGCCAATTCTCTTCCCATGTCAGTACCTTGTCCTCAACGCCAAGGGCTCGATGTTATTGAGCAGCTCCCTTTGCGGTACTTTGTCAAAGCTCTTCTGGAAATCCACGTAGATCATGTCCACTGGCTCTCCCTTGTCTCACTTGTTTATTACCTCCTCAATTAATTTGAACAGATTTGTCAGGCACAATCTCTTCTTGTTGAAGCTGTACTAAGTCTGTCCTATTTTCCCACGCTCTTCCAAGTACACTGAGCCTCATCATTCATCATGGGCTCCAAATTCTGACCAATGTCCCAAGGTCAGGCTAACCAGACTAAAGTTTCCTATCTTCTGCCTCCCTGCCTTCTTAAATAATGTGTTACTTTAGCCATTTCCCTGTCTTCTGGGACCTTCCCTGACTCCAAGTACTTCCTGAAAGATGACCAGAAATGCATGTACAATCTCGTTCAGAACTCTGGTCTGTAGTCCACCTGGTCTGAGGGATTTATCCACCTTCAGACATTTCAGCGTCGGACGCACCTTCTCCTTCGTCATGGACATGGCACTCACCTCTTTCCCCGAGTCTCTCAAAGTTTTGTTATGCTGATGTTGTCTTCCACTGTGAAAACGGATGCAAATTACCTGTTCAGTTCCTCTGTCATTTCTTTGTTCCCATTACTATTCCTTCAGCTTCCTTTTCCAGCAGTTTGTTGTCCACGCTTGCCTCTCTCTTACCTTTTAGATATCTAAAATCATTCTTCCAATCTTCTTTTATATTACTAGCCAGCTTACTCTCACATTTCATCTTCTCTCCCGATTGGTGTTTCAGTTCCCCGCTGGTGGGTTTTAAAGGCTGACCAATCCTCTGGCTTCCTACTCATCTTCAATACATTATAGATATTTATTTTTGTGTTCTTTGAGTCATGAAGCACAGAAACCTCCCCTTCGGCCCAACTCATCCATGCTGACCATGTTTCTGAAACTGGACTAGTCCCATTTGCCTGCATTTGGCCCAGATCCCTGTAAACCTTTCCTATCCTTGTATCTGATCAAATGTCTTTGAAACATTATAGATATTTATTTTTGTGTTCTTTGAGTCATGAAGCACAGAAACCACCCCTTCGGCCCAACTCATCCATGCTGACCATGTTTCTGAAACTGGACTAGTCCCATTTGCCTGCGAAATGTTGTAACTGTACTCACCTCCACCACTTCCTGTGGCATCTCTTTCCATGCACACACCACCTCTGTGCGAAGACACGTATCCCTACAGTGTGGCAACAGGGCCTTCAGCCCAACAAGTCCACACCGAACCTCTGAAGAGTAACCCCTCCAGAACCATTCTCCTACCGTATTACTCTACACGTACCCCTCACTAATGCACCTAACCTATACATCCCTGAACACGGCTGGACAATTTCCCGTGGTCAATCCACCCTAACCTGCACATCTGTGGACTGGGGGAGGAATCCGGATCACTCGGAGGAAACCCATGCAGACACGAGGAGGATGTACAAACTCCATACAGACAGTCGCTCGAGGCTGTAAGCAAACCTGGGTCCCTGGCACTGTGTGGCAGCAGAGCTTAATGCTGAGACACCGTGCCA
>NW_025165885.1:0-1655 GCF_004010195.1 Chiloscyllium plagiosum
AAAGCTAATGTGCTTCCAATTAAACCTGTTGGATTATAAACTGGTGTTGTGTGATTTTTAACTGTGTCCACCCCAGTCCAACACCGGCATCCCCAAATCAGGACTTGAGTCAGGTATTTTGGTCCAAAGGTAGGGACACTACCACTGCAACACAAGAGATAAGTAGTAGTGTTTTTCATTTCCTCTGAAGATGTTTATTTATTAGTTATTAAACTAATGGAAGTGGGCAGACCAATAGTCAATGTCTTTCCAATTGGACAATGAAGGGTCTGTGTACTTTCTGATTGCTCCCCACCATCCCCCCCTCCCCGGAGGATGGGTGACCAACACTGGGATAGGGGGAGTGGGAGCAGAGAGGTTGGAGGTCATGATGAAGGACTGTGCAACACCCCCAGCCAGCCACATAGCTGGAGGTCTAAGGGAAGAGCATCTGGTCAGCAGACGTTAAGAAGGATGTGAAGGTCTCGCAGAGATTCAGGAATAATAACTGAATTTATTGGAATAATTCCTGAGATGAGGGAGTTCAGTCAGCAAAATGGGAAGAACCTAAGGACGAGGAGCAGGAGTAGGCCATTCAGCCCCTTGGAGTCTGCTCCAGCATTTAGCATGATCAGGGCTGATCTCATGGAGTCATACAGCACGGAAACAGACCCTTCGGTCCAACCACTCCATACTGACCATGTTCCCAAACTAAACTAGTCACACCTGCCTGCACTTAATCCATATCTCTCCAAACCCTTTCCTACTCATATACTTATCCAAATGTCTTTTCAATGTTGGAACTGTACCCATATCCACTACTTCCTCTGACTGTTCATTCTACACATGGACCACTCTGTGTTAAAAAAGATCGCCCTTTTTTTTTAAATCTCTCTCCTCTCACCTGAAAACTATACCCCCCTGGTTTTGAATTTCCCCCACCTTATGGAAACAACACCTGCCATTCATATGCTCCTCATGATTTTATAAACCTCTATAAGGTCACCCCTCAACCTCTTGTGCTCCAGTGAAAAAAGTCCCAGCCTGTCCAGCCTCTCCTTATAACTCAAACCCTCCATTCCCAGCAACATCCTGGTAAATCTCTTCTGAACCTTTTCCAGGTTAATGATATCTTTCCTAACGCAGCGTGACCAGAACTGGACACAATACCCCAGAAGAGGCATTACGGAGAGTATTAGTAATTAGAAACCTCATCTCAGCCTGAACTCCATTTTCCTGCCACTCCCCAAAACCCTGCAATCACTTACTGATTAAAAATCTTTCTCTCCTTTAAATGTATTCAGTGTCCAGGCATCCACCACACTCTGAGATAGTGAATTCCACAGATTCATGACTCTTAGAGAAAAGGAAATCTTGCTCATTTCTGTTTTAAATCCACTGCTCCTTATCCAAAAACTATGACCTCTCATTTTAGATTGGCCCACTAGGTAAAACATCCACTCTGCATCTACTTTGTAATCCCTTTCAACATCTTTTATACCTCAATTAAATGTCCTATCATTCTTCTAAACTCCAGAGAGTATAGGCCTGAACGAATCAATCTCTCTTTATACATACTCATAAACATACTCCTCATCTCTGGAATCAATCTCGTGAACTCCTCTGAACAGCCGTCTAATACAATTACAAGAGCGTGGTGCTGGAAAAGCGCAGCA
>NW_025165886.1:0-1655 GCF_004010195.1 Chiloscyllium plagiosum
CCCAATGAATGTATCCCAGGCTGCTATGGGAAGGACATTGCTGGGGCCCTGGTGGATATGTTTAATGCTTTGCTGGCAACAGGGGAAGTGCCGAATGACTGGAGGATCGGTAATGTTATTCATTTGTTCAGGAAGGGCAGCAGGGATAGGCCAGGTAATTATAGAGCAGATAGTCTGACAGCAGGATGGAGGGAAATTATTGGATACCACCCTGAGGATGAATCGATACTTGCAAATGCAAGGATCAACACGGATTAGTCATCACGGATTTGATAAAGGAAGATACTGTCGGAGGAATACAGTTTAGTTTTTTTGAAATGGTGTCTAAAAATACCAAAGGGGGCCGTGCAGATGATGTGGGTTACATGGAGTCATTAAGGCCTTTGACAAGTTCCCACATGGAAGGCTGGTCTAAAAGGAAAGAGCCCATGGGATCCAAGACAAGTTGGTAATTTGGATACAAAATTGGTGGATAATCTTTTTCGTGTTTGAAATTGTTTCACCAGCGGGTGTACCACAGGGATCTGTGCAGGAACGATCGCTGGTTATTCTGTGGAATAACTACTCTGAAGTGAAAGCAGAAGGTATCGTTAGTCGGTTTGCAGATGACATGAAAGGTGAAGATGTTGTTCACAGTGAGGTGGACGGTCTCTAGCTACAGTCTGATATCGATCAGATGATAATCTGAGCAGAGTTTAGTTCTGATCAATGTGAGGTCATACCCTGTGGGAGGTACGATAAGTTAAGGACAGACATAATGAGTGTTCGGACCTTGTGGAGTGGTGAGGAACACAGGGACCTGTGTGGACAACCCAAAGGTCCCTGAAGGTGTCAGCACAGATGGACCGGGTGGAGAAGGCACCTTAACTTGGAGCGGGAGGGGGACCCACATCCTGGTGGGGCAAATTGCTAGAGCTGCTAGAGAGGATATAATATAATCTGGCAGGGTGTTGTATCTTAAACAGTCGTAGGGTGAGAAAGAAGATTGAGGCTGGTACACAAGTTAAAGAGAGCCATTTCAAGAGATAAGGCAGGAAAGAATATAGCAGGGAATGGGGGAAAACTGATGATTAAACTGCATTTATTTCAATGCAAGGGGCCTGACAGCTAAGGAAGGTGAAATCAGGGCATGGATTGGAACATGGAACTGGAATATTAGTTATTACAGAAACACAGCTGAGGGAGGGGCAGGACTGGCAGCTCATTTGTTTCAAGGTAGAGAGACCACAGGAAGCATTGAATACGAGGCAAGAGAGGACGCGTGGTGATGTGTTTTGATTGCATGACTCATCCCAGCAGTACTTAGAGAGGATATAAGAATGGGTCATCACTTCAATTTGATTGTCCTACTAATCCCTAATAACAAGTGGCAAACTGAGGAACAAATATGTCGGGAGATCTCAAATGTCAATCATAATAATAGGGCTGTTATGGTAGGGGTTTTTTATCTTTCCATCTTAGACCAGGACTGCCAGTGTCCAGCGTTTGCAAGGGAGGAATTTGGTAATTGATTTCCAGTAAACTTGCAATCAATATATAAATGGCCTGAAAACAGAATTGGGCAAAACCTGACCTCCCTTTGGGAAACAAGGTCGGGAAAGGGACGGAGGTGTTAGTGGGATAGCATTTTGCCAAAGTGACTACAGTTCTATTAG
>NW_025165887.1:0-1655 GCF_004010195.1 Chiloscyllium plagiosum
GGTTTCCTCCGGGAGCTCCGGTTTCCTCCCACAGCCCAACGATGTGTAGGCCAGGTGAATTGGCCATGCTAAATTGCCCATAGTGTTAGATGTTTTGGTCAGAGGGAAATGGGTCTCGGTGGATTACATTTTGGAGGGTCGGTATGGACTCGTTGGGCCGAAGGGCCTGTTTCCACACTGTAGGGAATCTAATCTAATCTAATCAAAATAAATGTGTGGTGATGCACTTTGGGAGATTCAAAAGGGAAGGATGTACACAATGAATGGTAGACCCATGGGAGTACTGACGAATGAAGGAACCTTGTTGTGCAAGTCTATAGATCCCTGAAGATGTCAGCATACATCGACAGGGTGGTGAAAAAGACATACAGGATGTTTGCCTGCACTAGCCAGGGTGAAGAATATTTGGAGCAAGGAAGCCTTGTTGCAACTTTATAAAATATTGTTGCGGCAACAGATGGAATGCTGTGTGCGCATCTCATCACCAGACTATTTAAAGGATGTTTTTGCACTGGAGTGAGTGCAGAGGAAATTCACCAGGTTGTTGCCTGGGATTAACCTATCACATTTCCAACGCCCCTCCTCCAAGTCCCTCCTCCCTACCTTTTATCTTCTCCTGATGAACACTCTCTGCTCATTCCTGAAGAAGGGCCTGTGCCCGAAACGTCGAATCTCCTGTTCCCTGGATGCTGCCTGACCTGCTGTGCTGTTCCAGCAATAAAGTTTCAATTGGGATTAACAGCCTCAGTATGAGGAGGGACTGGACAGACTGTGTTTGTTTTCTTTGGAGCAGAAGAGGCTGACTGGGGATCTGATTTACATAAACAAAATTATGAGAGGCATAGGCAGAGTAAATCATGATAATCTTTTCCACATGTCAGACATGTCTAAGAACAGAGGACATAATTTGAAGTTAAGGTGTAAATAGTTTAGTGGAGATCTGAGGACAAATGTTTTCACCTAGAGTTTGGTGGAAATATGGAATGATTCTGAAGAAGGATCACTGGATTCAAAACATTAACTCTTTTCTTTGCACAGATGCTGCCAGACCTGCTGAACTTTTCCAGCAATTTTGGTTTTTGTTTCTGATATCCAGCATCTGCAGTTCTTTGGTCTTTGAAATATGGAATATACTATCTGAGAGGGTGTGGAAGCAGATACTCTCACAACATTTACGAGGCATTTGGATGAGCAGTTAAAAATGCCAGGGTTATGGTCAAGTGCAGGGAGTAGTGTAGTTTGGTGTTTGTTGGTTAGCATAGATATGATGAGCTGAAGGGCCTGTTTCTATGTTGTATGACTCTATGACTCTAGCTGCGTGATAATTATGGGGGAATCAATAATTAGGAGGCTAGATAGCACCCTCTGTAGCCATGATCAAGAATCCCAAATCATGTTTATTTGTTATTAAGGCAACGGATTGCACAATGTGACTAGAAAGAAATCTGGAAAGTGGATAGCTGGATCCAATTGTCAGGATTATGTCCAGACTAAAGACAATAAAGAGGAAATCTTACTGAGGGAGTACTAGGAGATAGGAGTTACAAATCACACAATACCAGGTTATAGTTCAAAAGGTTTATTTGGAAGCACAAGCTTTCTGATGAAGGAGCAGTGCTCCGAAAGTTAGTGCTTCCAAATAAACCTGTTGGACT
>NW_025165888.1:0-1655 GCF_004010195.1 Chiloscyllium plagiosum
TTTTATGGTGCAATATTTACTTCTCCACTTCTTACAACAGATGGTCACAAATCGATCAAAAGTAAAAGCGACAGTGAACCAGACAGATGAATCTGTGACAGCATTGAACAGTGCAGCATGTATGTTACACACGGGAATGGTCTGTATGAAACGAAAATTATCTCTATAGACCAGTGCAATATGCCTCAGGAGTAGATCGAAGATAATAACAAGTATGTCCGCCACTGCCATAGCCACCATGTATCGTGTGACACATTTGGAGAGACGACAGTCTTGACGACTCAGTATCAGGATCGTCATTATGTTAACTGTGACGTGGAAATAAACAGGGAAATTGTATATTAGATTTATGTCAACGTTCATTCACAGTATTGGCATTTATCAACGTGGTACTGCTTACTCTGGTGCATTAATGTGAATTTATTTAGACTTTTTCTCAAAGAAAGGAAGTGTGTTAGAGTGTAACACAGGAAATGTTCGATTTTCAGCACTGAGGCCCACTGATTATTTTTTAAGCAACCTTGAACTTCTACCCCGAGAGCACTGTTCAGACACAGTCCACCTCAGCATTCCCAACTGAATGCATCATCTTCAATGATGAACGGATTAAAATTAGAGGTATCAACGAACCCAAACAGTGGTTGGCAGATTGCTCAGCTGTTTGTGGTCTTAAGGAGACGATGAACCGAAATCGGGGAAGCATGCAGGGCTATGGAAGCAAGGATATTTATATTAAGAAAAATGCGTTATTATGAGTAAAAGCACATCCGCGCCCGCTTTGGTATCAGGTGTGCGTATATTTTTTGTTAGATATTACGGGGGAGGTAAGCATTTCCATGACCCTACCTTACGGCAGGTTAAAAATGTGAGACATAAGACAGAGTGTCGGCCCATACATACTGAGTGCCCAGAATAATTTGGTGGTTGTTTAGAGTCGTAGAGTCATACATAATCACAACTAAGAAAAGGCCCTTTGGTCAATTGCGTCTGCATGGATCATGAACAATCCACTACAATGTCTCGACTCCCCCCCCAAATTCATAATACACACTCGGGGAGAATTTCATAAACTTTGCAGACGCCCTCAGCATGGAATGCGGTAAAATGATTTTGCGCAACACACTTTATTCTTGTTTCATTTCTAGCTGAAATAAAATTTTTGTTTTGTATATCGAATGATAAGGCTGGGAAGATTACCATCCAGACACATCAATTGAAGCAAGACAAGGCGATTGTATTACCTGACCAATCATGGAATTAAATTGTGAGTTTCAGGCATGAATATAACAGTAACATTGCCCAGATGGTAGGCAGCAGCTGATGGTCAAAGCGGATGCACAATTTTAAAGATGAAGCAAAGGCAAGAGAATTTCTTTAGCCAATTCCTGTGGGGTCGTGAAAGTGATGCCAGAAAAAACATGGTGAAAATAATCTCTCCTTGTCATTTAGGTTTTGAGTTATGCGTAATGCTCATTTCAGCAGCTACAGTTCCATTTCTTTATTTTGCTTCAGAAAAAGATGCAGAGCAGTTGAAACCCATGCTGTGCGCACTGAAATTTCTGATCAGGTCATGTGACCTCCGAGGATAGTTCAAACAGCAGCAGCTCGAAAAAATGAACATCGTTTCCACTAATACTGCCAAAGCCACATTAAGT
>NW_025165889.1:0-1655 GCF_004010195.1 Chiloscyllium plagiosum
TAGACAGATGAACTTAGGGCTTAGGTTGGTGCCAGGGAATATGACGTTATTGCGATCACAGAGATTTAGTTGAGGGAAGGGCATGGTTGACAAACAAATGTTCTAGGATATAGATGCTTCAGACGGGACAGGGAGGGAAGTAAAAGGGGAAGGAGTTGCATTGCTGGTCAGGCATGATATTATGGCTGTGCGAAAGGAGGACACCATGTAGGGCTTGGGTCATGAGACACTATGTATGGAGCAGGGAAATACGAAGGGTGAGGTTAGACTTTTGGGGCTGTATTACAGTGAGCGTGAAGTGTAAAAAAAAGTGAAACAGACCATGGAAAGACGTAGAGGCAATAATTTCGTGGTGATTGGAGATTTCCGTTTTCCCAACATTGACCGGGATACTCTTAGCGTCAGAGGTCTGGATAGGACACCATTTGTCAGAAGCCTCCAGGTGAGTTTTCTGGAGCGGTATATCAATAGTCCGACGAGGGAATAGGCCATATTGGAACTGTTATTGGGGAACAAGCCAGGGCGGGTGATAGCAGTTGCCGTGGGTGATTTCTTTGGGAAGTGTCCAATATTCTGTAAGTTTTAGAATACTCATTGACAAAGATGAGAGTGGTCCTAAGGAAAGAGTACTAAACTTGGCCAAAGCTAATTATATCAAAATTATGCAAGAGGTCGGAAATGTGGATTGGCACAGCTATTTGTCGGAAAGTCCACAGTTCATATGTGGCAGGCTTCCAAAGATAGGTTAAATATAGTGCAGGATAGGCATGCCCCGTTGAAGGCAAAGGATTTTAAAGGCAATATTCGTGAACCGTTGATGACAGGGCAATTGTACGACTCCCCAAGAGGAAAAGGGAAGCATACATAACGCCTCGGCCGCTCAGAACAGTATGTTCCCTGGAGGAACATGAGGAGAGTAGCACAAGTCTTAAACGAGGAATCAAGGGGGCTGAAAGGGGTCATGAAACAACTTCACACTAGCAGAATTAAGTGGAATCCTAAAGCCGATTATTCATATATAAGAAGCAAGTGGTAACTAGAGAAAGGATTGGTCCACTAAAGGAAAATTAAGGAAGACTGTCTGTCGAATCTGAGAGAGTGGGTAGGATTCCGAATGATTATTTTGCATCAGTGTTCACTGAGGAGAGGAACATGAATGTTGAGTCTAGAGTAAGACATTTGATTAGTCTGGATCATGCTGACATAAGTAGGGAAACTGTGTTGGGCAGGCGAGGGGTAATTAATGTGGACAAATCCCCAGGAACGGATGGGATCTATTCCTGGTTCCTGAGTGAGGCGAGAGAGGAAGTAGCTGGGGCCCTGACAGATATCTCCGTGGCATCCTTAAGCATAGGTCAGGTTCTGGCCGACTGGAACGTTGCTCATATTGTCCCCTGTACAGGAAGGATAGTAGGGATATTCCGGATAACGACAGACCAATGGGCCTGACACCAGTGTTGGGAAAGTTGCTGTAGAAGGTACTGAGGGCAGGATCTGTTCATATTTAGAAAATAATGGGCATATCAGTGAGAGGCAAAATGGTTTTGTGCGGGGGAGTTCGTGAGTTTCCAACTTAATAGAGTTTTTCGGGGAAGTGACCAAGTTGATAGATGAAGGAAAGACTGTTGATGTTATATACATGCACTACAGTAAGG
>NW_025165890.1:0-1655 GCF_004010195.1 Chiloscyllium plagiosum
TCTGGAGGGGACCCACACTATCATGGGGAGAATGTGGGAACTCTTCAACTGCTGTTGGACAAGGCTGGACTCCAACCTTGTACCTGATGCTGTGAAGCAGCAGTGCTACAGTCACAAATTAAATCAAAACATATGATCCCTGTTTATTGTCACATTGCTGTTTGTGGAGACTTACTGCCCAGGGAGACTTCCTGAGGTTCAGAAAGTGGCAAAATAAATTCAATCAACTCCAGCCCAGTTAATGTGGTTAACAACAACATCAATACTCCAACCGTGTCATCATGAACAAGGTCCTGTACTGACTCTGATGGACAGTAACATCAGAATCAGAGTCCTGCAGTCCACACGGAGCAGGTGGATGACCACTTCCCTGTGAGCACTCACTGGGCTCTCAGTCGTGTTGAAGATGCAGCAAATCCCTTGTCAAACAGAGGGGTGAACAGCTCCTACCCAGTGTGAACCCGCTGGGGTCTCAGGGGCTGGGATGAATCACTGAATCCCCTCTCCCACACTGTCCCCTGTGTGGGCTCACTGGGGTCTCGGGGTTGGGGGGGGGAGGATGAATCACTGAATCCTCTCTCACACACTGAGCATCTGAATGGCCTCTCCCTCTGTGTGGGCTCATTGGGGAATCCGCAGGTGCTGCATTTGAGTGAATCTCCCCCCACACTGGGGACAAGTGAATGATCTTTCCCCAGAGTGAGCTCGCTGGTGTTGAAGCAGGTCAGAGGACTGAGTGAATGCTTTCCCACACACTGAGCAGGTGAATGGCCTCACCCCGGTGGGAATGCACTAATGTCTCCGCAGGTGGGAGATTTGAATGAATCCTTTCTCACACACACGGAGCAGGTGAAGGTTCTAAATCCACTGTGCCCTCTCTGGTGCCTCAGCTGATTGTAAGATCGAGTAAATCCCTTCCCATATGTGGGGCAGGTGAATGGCCTCTCCGCAGTGTGACTGTGTTGGTGAGTGTCGCACTGGGAGGGTTAAGTGAATTCCTTATTCTAATTGAGCCCGTCCTCCTGTTTCTCTCAGTTATTATTGACAATCTCACACCAGAACCTGTTCCAGAGAGTGTTCCAGAATAGGCAGAATGGTCAGCTGCAGCTGGTCACCTGACCGGTCACTGGTCCTGAAAGGTTCACTCTCCACAGATGCTGCCAGATCTGCTGAATTTTTCCAGCAATTTCTGGGTTTTTTTCTGATTTCCCAGCGCTTGCAGATGTTTAGTTTTCCAACACTCATCTTGTCTGTTGCACAGGATTTTATTGATGAAATTAGAGTGTTTTGAAAATTGTACGTTAGGTCACACACCAGCTATGATCATCATGAATGGCAGAGCAAAGTTGAGGGGCTGAATGGCATCCTTCTGTTCCAATGAAAGTTATCCATCGTCAGCTTGTGGTTACATTTGCCCTCACTGCTCACTTCACCTCCATGTCGAACACATTGTTTACTGACTGAACAAACCTCCTGTGTTTGAAATAAACTCGCTAATGTTCAGTGGCTCCATCTCCTGCCACCCGGGTTTAACTCTCATCATGGAATGCAGTCTCGTATTACTGCGGGAATGCCCACAAGGACTAATCCTGGAGTCTGTATCCCCTGGGATCCACAATCAGCGCTTATTTCCTTCTTCCTCTCTCATTCTGGCT
>NW_025165891.1:0-1655 GCF_004010195.1 Chiloscyllium plagiosum
TAACCACCTCAACCTGTCTACCCAACCCCCCCACTCCAACCTCTCACCCTCACAATGCGCAGCCCTCCACTCTCTCTACTCCAATCCCAACCTCACCATCAAGCCAGCAGATAAAGGGGGTGCAGTGGTAATTTGGCGCACTGACCTCTACCCCGCTGAAGCCAGACACCAACTCGAAGAGACCTCCTCCTACCGCCCCTTGACTGTGACCCACCCCCATCACCAAACCGTCATCTCCCAGACCATACAGAACCTCATCACCTCAGGAGATCTCCCGCCCACAGCTTCCAACCTCACAGTCTGGGAACCCTGCACCGCCCGATTCTACCTCCTTCCCAAGATCCACAAGCCTGAGCACCCTGGCCGACCCAATGCCTCAGCATGCTCCTGCCCCACCGAACTCATTTCCACCTACCCTTACACTGTCCTATCCCCACCCCCCTCAGTCCAGGAACTCCCCACATACATGTGAGACACCACCCATGCCCTCCACCTCCTCCAAGACTTCAGTTTCCCCGGCCCCCAATGCATCATCTTCACCATGGCTATCCAATCCCTCAACACCTCCATCCGCCATCTCCAAGGCCTCCAAGCCCTCCGTTTCTTCCTCTCCCGACATCCCCAACAGTACCCTCCCACCGACACTCTGATTTGTTTGGCTGAACTGGTTTTCACCCATAACAATTTCTCCTTCGAATCCTCCCACTTTCTCCAGACCAAAGGGGTAGCCATGGGCACCTGTATGGGCCCCGTCTATGTCTGTCTCTCTGTTGGCTACATAGAACAGTCCATCTTCTGTAGTTACACCAGCACCACTCCCCACCTCTTCCTCCGCTACACTGATGACTGCATTGGCGCTACCTCGTGCTCCCACGAGGAGGTTGAGCAATTCATCAACTTCACCAATACATTCCAGCCAACCTTAAATTCACCTGGATCATCTCCGACACCTCCCTCCCCTTCCTGGACTTCTCCATCGCCATTAATGATGACCGACTTGACACTGACATTTTTTACAAACCCACCAACTCCCACAGCTACCTGGATTACACCTCTTCCCACCGCACCTCCTGCAAAAATGCCATCCTGTATTCCCGATTCCTCCACCTCCGCCGTATCTGCTCCCAGGAGGACCAGTTCCATCACAGAACACACCAGATGGCCTCCTTCTTTAGAGACCACAATTTCCCTTCCCACGTGGTTAAAGATGCCCTCCAACGCATCTCGTCCACATCCCGCACCTCCGCCCTCACACCTCACCCCTCCAACCGTAACAAGGACAGAACCCCCCTGGTGCTCACCTTGCACCCTACCAACCTTCGCAAAAACCAAATCATCCGACTGCATTTCTGCCACCTCCAAACGGACCCCACCACCAGTGATATATTTCCCTCCCCACCCCTTTCCGCTTTCCGCAAAGACCGTTCCCTCTGTGACTACCTGGTCAGGTCCACGCCCCCTACAACCCACCCTCCCTTCCTGGCACCTTCCCCTGCCACCGCAGGAATTGCAAACCTGCGCCCACACCTCCTCCCTCACCTCCATCCAAGGTGCTAATGTAGCCTTTCACATCCAAAGTTTTACCTGCACATCCACCAATATCTTTTATTGCATCCGTTGCTCCCGATGCGGTCTCCTCTACACTGGGGAGACTG
>NW_025165892.1:0-1655 GCF_004010195.1 Chiloscyllium plagiosum
AATCTCAGTCAGTTACCGGGATTGAATCTCAGTTAGTGACAGGGATTGAACTTCAGGCAGTGACAGGGATTGATTCTCAGTCAATGACAGGGATTGAGCCTCAGTCAGTGACAGGGCTTGAATCTCAGTCAGTGACAGGGATTGAATCTCAATCTGTGACAGAGATTGAATCTCAGTCAGTGACAGCGAATGATTTTCATTTCGTTACATGGGATTGAACCTCAGTCAGTGACAGGGAGTGGACCTCAGACAGTGACAGGAATTGTGACAGGGAGTGGACCTCAGACAGTGACAGGAATTGAATATCAATCAGTGACAGGGATTGAACCTCCGTCTGTGACAGGGATTGAACCTTAGTCAATGTCAGGGATTAAGTCTCAGACAGCGACAGGGATTGAGTCTCAATCAGTGAATGGAATTGAATCTCAGTCAGTGGCATGGATTGAACAGTAGTCAAGGACAGGGATTGAAACTCATTCAGTGACAGGAATTGAATCTCAGTCAGTGACAGGGATTGAATCTCAGTCAGTGACAGGAACTCAATCTCAGTAAGAGACAGGAATTCAATCTCAGTCAATGACAGGGATTGAATCTCTGTTAGTGACAGGGATTGAATCTCAGTTTGCGACAGGTATTGAACCTTAGTCAGTGACAGGGATTGAATCGCAGTCAGTGACAGGGATTGAATCTCAGTCTGTGACAGGGATTGAACTTCAGTCAATGACAGGGATTGATTCTCCGTCAATGACAGGGATTGAGCCTCAGTCAGTGACAGGGATTGAATCTCAGTTAGTGACAGGGATTTGACACGTAGACAGTGACTGGGATTGACACGACGACAGTGACAGGGATTGAATCTCAGTCAGTGACAGGGATTGAACCTTAGTTAGTGACAGGGATTGGGATTGAATCTCAGTTAGTGACAGGGATTGAATCTCAGTCAGTGACAGGGATTGAACCTCCATCTCTGACAGGGATTGAACCTCAGTCAAGGGGGGTTTGAACCTCAGTCAGTGACAGGGATTGATTTTCAGTTAGTTATATAGGATTGAACCTCAATCAATGACAGGGATTGAACCTCAGACAGTGACAGGGATTGAACCTCAGACAGTGACAGGGATTGAATCTCAGACAGTGACAGGGATTGAACCTTAGTCAGTGACAGGAATTGAGTCTCAGTCAGTGACAGGGATTGAACCTCAGATTGTGACTGGAATTGAACCTCAGTCAATGACAGGGATTGAACCTCAGACAGTGACAGGGATTGAACCTAAGACAGTGACAGGGATTGAATTTCAGACAGTGAAACGGATTGAACCCTGGTCAGTGACTGGGATTGAATCTCAGTCTGTGACAGGGATTGAACTTCAGTCAGTGACAGGGATTGATTCTCAGTCAGTGACAGGGATTGAGCCTCAGTCAGTGACAGGGATTGAATCTCAGTTAGTGACAGGGATTTAATCTCAGTTAGTGACAGGGATTGAACCTCCATCAGTGAAAGGATTGAATCTCAGTCAGTGACTGGGATTGACCCGCAGACAGTGACAGGGATTGAATCTCAGTCAGTGACAGGGATTGAATCTCAGTTAGTGACAGGGACTGAATCTCAGTCAGTGACAGGAATTGAACCTCCATCAGTGAAAGGATTGAACCTC
>NW_025165893.1:0-1655 GCF_004010195.1 Chiloscyllium plagiosum
GAATGATGTTTTAAATGAACATCAAACGCGACTATAAAAATTCAGCGAAGGAACAAAAAATGCAGTTACACTGGTGGAAGAGTGCCACGGAGACCAGAAAAACTTAGTGGTATAGTGGAGCTAATGGCAGTTAATCTCTCAATAATGATCAAATAAAAGGGTAGAAATAACAGTGGATTTTCACAACTCCAATGTAGTGTGTCATTGTAATGCGAAATGATTTTTGAAGTGATTTAAAGAGCACTGTTTTGATCAGTCATGGCAAGACAAACAAGAGAGGCACAATAGGAGTAATGGCGTCGGGAGAGCATCTTGGTGGTAGAGATCACAAACCAGTCAGCTTAACGTCAGACTGAAAGCCACAGACCACAAGAATTAGAGTAGTATGGTTGACAAGGTGTGTGTTCATTTCACCATGGCAAACTGGTTAAAAGATAAATGTCTGTGGCATTAATGGAAACGTAGCAAGTCAGGTGCCATACTGGCTTAGTGGCAGGAAATCAAGACGAATTGTTAACATGTAATCTCTGGTCCATGCCAGTAAAGGCTCCGACATGATGATTGATTTCACAACCACCGGGATTGAAATGGATCGAATGGTTTCCTGTTCCCGATGATGGGATAGGACACGTTTACCCATCAAGAGTGACAGCAGCAACACAGACAGAATGGTGCCGATGTGCACGTTAGATTATGGAATGCCTCAGTGAAATGGCAGGAGCGATGTAAAGGAGGGTTAATGGCCTTGTAAGGGAGGGAAATCTCTGAAAGTGCCTGGGTTTGAATTCTGATTTAGGAAATGGAGAATTGTGATATTCCACATAAGTGACCAGTGTTGCGGAATATCACATAATCTCGTGTTCCCAGGGCTAAACTAAGAGAGACTGAGTGGCGCAGCAGTGAAGGTCAAACTGGAAATTGGCATGAGGATGAGCCCGCTGTGTCGGTATAAAGGTGCATGAAACGCCGGGGCTGGGACTCCAACCTCACCTGTAGTACCTTCTATTGACATGGAGCAAGGAGCATTGTGATATCAGATTGGGACCTCCAACTTATATGGAGCAGCTTCTGTTGGCATAAAACAGGGGGCATTGTGTCAGCAGGCTGGACGTTCCAACCTCACCTGGAGCAGATTGTATTGATAAGGAGCACGGATCGATGAGACGTAAAGTTGGAGAAAGGATACTCAGTTATTTTAATCTGAATTAAAGTATTTAGCAGGACCCATGTTTGTCGATTGAGTGAATATCTGTCCCAGGGAAATCTCGCAAAAAGAAGGGAAAATGTGGCAAGGATTCAGATCGTGGAGAAGAATCTGTGCAGAAAGAAACGCAGGTAATATTTTCTTTTTCTGCCTTTTATCATAAGACTGACTGCGTATTTGGTTAAATTGCAGCAAGTGATTTTCAGCTCGTGCCATGATATTATATTTCCTGAAAACCCATACAAGTCATTAAAGCGAACTAAACTTCCAAAAATTAACGGTATATAACTAGCTCGAATGTAGAGGACAGAGGGTGGTGCTGGAGGGTTGTTTCTCAGACTGGAGTCCCATGACCAGTGGAGTGCTACAAGGATCCGTGCTGGGTCCTCTACTTTTTGTCATTTAACTGGAGTTGTTTTGGACAGCGAAGAGAGTTACCACAGAACAGGAT
>NW_025165894.1:0-1655 GCF_004010195.1 Chiloscyllium plagiosum
ACATTTTCCTTGGGACAGGATACCAATCGCCAGAAAATTTACTGCAACAGAGTGAAAGGAATTTTTTTTTTTTTGCAAATGAATTATCAAACATTCTCCTTGTATGCATCAGAGTAAAACACGATGCTTGCAACAAAATTCTGCAAGCCATGGTTTTATCAGAAGTTGACTTTTATACATTCATAGTTTTAGCACTGTTGATTCAGTGTCTGTTCATCATCAATTGGACTTCAGAGAGCATTAATCAGCTGGTGTCTTGCAGCACAGAGAAAAAAATGAATGATTCGGGTTTATCGACAATGCCATTTGTAAGGGATCTCCATGTTATATAATGCAGTGGAATACAAGAACTCTTTAACAAAAGAAATGGATGGTGGGATACGGTAAAAAATGGCAATAGAAGAAACTGAACTTGAAATCAGAGAAATAAGAAATAGTTATTCTGCAACAGCTTTCTTAAATGTGCAGTAAAATTAGTAGACTCCAAAAGTTATGAACAGTGACGTAGAAAGGAAGGTTGTCATGCTGGGTATGTCGCTATGATATTAATATTATTTTGCATCCTTCTAAATGCTTATATTTTATGAATTTGTCAATCCTAACACCATCATCATACACTTTCATTTGCAGTGATAACTACTGTTTCCATTTTCAATTACCAACACAGACTGGCTTTAAAAAAAAACCTTTTCTGTTGACTATTTCCTCACGCTTACTTTCAATATTGGCCACCTAAGAAAATAATTTGGCTCACGGAACAACTATTGTGGCATTCATACTTAGTTTTGTTTAATACATTTGAGTTGTCAAAATGGAAGTCCGATTTAGACTGGAAAAGACAATGGTTCACTTTAGCAGTCCACTTTAGAATCTGCATTCCAAACTGATTGGACAGTCGTAAAATTAAAAGCTGAATTTTCATTTTGTTCTCTCTAAATGTATAGGCAACGTGTACATGAGCAGAAAATGCTGTTACCGAATTGTCAGCAGCGATAGGAAATCGTTGCAAATTGGAAGCAGCAATCGGAAATCGTTGGATCGCTCGCAAGCAGTATATGAAAATCGATTGCGAATATAGGAGTTAAAAACAATAGTATGAGAATACGTTTGTATGCAGAAAACTGTGCCCGTCGGGTTTGATTGTCAAAATCAGTGCATTGTAATTAAAAGGGTAAATTGGGCGAGGAGCAGAATTTTCGTTGGTGCTAAAACCCGATGTCAACCTCTTCATCTCCTGATGCTGACTGGCTTGTTGAGTTCTTCCAGCCTCCTCCCTGTCTGTTTTGTAAACGCTGGATAGGCAGAATTGGTAGAGGGCGCTGTGTTCACTGTAGCCAATGACGGGACTAACAGTGACAGAAACTGGGACACAATTTAGATTCTAGGATGTATTATACAGACGCATTGTCACTGTAATATATCATTACTGACTCAGAAATTGCTCTTCACTTTCTGATCCACACTATATATAAATATAGATTTACAAGCAAACCTAACAATATCTTTATCTGAAATATATATGCAGCGATTTCTAATTGTACCATTTGCAATGTTCTACTCGAGACAATGCTAGGTAATATAGAGAATCTGTAAATTATAAAGAAACAACACTTCATAATCATTTGTGAAAATTGAATAATCTTATAAAATTGTGC
>NW_025165895.1:0-1655 GCF_004010195.1 Chiloscyllium plagiosum
CCAACAGTTTCCAAAGCTGTATATTTATTTATTTTTTTCCACCACACTTTCCAGAAACAAGCAAGGGACTGACTGGATCCAACCAGTCTGCAGTCTCCAAATACAAAACTCCGTGTCCAACATTGATCACGTTTTGACAATATTTTTAATTTTAATTCATTGATGAAATATGGGCATCACTGATTAGCCAGAATTCATTACCCATTGCCTCGTTTCCCTTGAGACGGTGTTGGTGAATTTCCTTCTTGAACTCTTGTCTTCCGAATGCAACAGGAAAACTTACAATGTGGTTAAGGAGGATATTGAAAAAGTGACACTGAATGAACGGCAACATATTTCCACATCAGGATGGTGAGGAATTTAGAACAGAACTTGTCCATGGTGGTATTCCCATGTATCTGCTGTCAATGTCCTTTGTCACAAAGGTAGTCCTTATTTTGTCAAAAAGCTGTTCCTTGGCCCAAGGAGACTGTGTCCTTGATTTTTCTCAGAGGAGTAATAAACCGGGCCAGGCTCCAATCAGTCTGGTTTGGTACAGAGATCAAAAGGATTTTGAGAGGTCTTTTGTTTAAATGTAAACAGATGAGACTTCAGGCCAAAGTGGTCATGTTTTAGAAGTGACCTGTAGAATGAAAGGGGAGTGGTCAGCTCTCTAGCTGAGCAAGTTTAGCTCAGTCCTAAACTGGTAAGGAATTCATCAGGGAGCTGTGTGGAAACTCTTTCTCTCTTTCTGACCTTCAACTTCAACCTGTAAGCATGTGCTCCATATATACTGGGTTTTAAAGGGAGTTTGCTCATTGGGACTGTTGTGTATATTCAGAACATCATAATTAAGTCTAGTTTGGATTGACTGAGTTCCATAGGGGTTTTTATTCTCTCCTTTGTGTTTCATTGTATAATTTTGTGAGTAAAGTCTTTTTCTGTTTTAAAATCTAGTAGTCAACCTAGTTTTGAGTGGTCTGGCATCGTCCATAACATACTGAAACATCTAAATTCTGGAACCTGCAATAGCCATTCCTGTCCCTGCTCTACCCATGTCTCTGAAATGGCCACAACATCGAAGTCCCAGGTACCAACCCATGCTGCAAGTTCACCCACCTTATTCCAGATGCTCCTGGCATCGAAGTAGACAGACTTCAAACTAGCTTTTTGCTTGTCGGTGTCATCTTGCAACTTTGAAACCTGATTTCGGATCTCACTACTCTCAACTTCTATACTCGAAATACAATTTTGGTTCCCATTCTCCTGCTGAATTAGTTTAAACCCTCCCAAAAAGCATTAGCATTTTCCCCTCCTGGGATGTTGGTACCCCTCTGATTCAGGTGAAGACAATTGTTAGTAGAGGTCCCAGCTACCCCAGAATCAGCCCCAATTATCCAAGAATCCAAAACCCTCCCTCCTACACCATCCCTGTAGTCACGTGTTCAACTCCTCTCTCTCCCTATTCCTTGCCTCACTATCACGTGGCACAGGCAACAAACCAGAGACAACAACTCTGTTCATCCCAGCTCTAAGCTTCCATCCTAGCTCCCTGAATTTCTGCCTTAAATCCCCATCTCTCTTCCAACCTATGTCATTGGTGCCAATATGGACCACGACTTGGGGCTGCTCTCCCTCCCCCTGAAGGATGTCAAAAACACGATCAGAGACATCAC
>NW_025165896.1:0-1655 GCF_004010195.1 Chiloscyllium plagiosum
GTTAATTTTTACTTTAAATAGTTCTTGGCCCCTTGAATTGCTGATTTTAAATTTAGCAGGAGGGCTTACCCGTGTCATAGCACTACCAACATTGTCTTTCACCTGCATTTTTTTTAACCTCTGCCCAAGTGGACCCTACATCATCTGAACCAAGTTTGTCCCTCTCAACTTTCCTTATTTTAACTGTTATTAACAATGCTATTACACCACCATCACCATTCCCCCTGCCTTTCCAAAAGGGCAACTATCTCTGAATGTTGAGTTCTCACTTTTGACCTGCTTGTAAACATGTTTGTGTAATGGTTATGAGATCACATTCTTCTATGTCAATTTGCACTGTTGATTTGTCTACCTTATTTCTAATGCTTCATGCATTAAGATACAAACGTTTTAAGTTGTTCAATTATCATATCACTCTGCACTATTATGGTTTCTTAATGCAATATGTCATTCACACATTTTGTCACTTTTTATTTTCTGTAACAATCATCCCCATCTGTAACCTACCTTGTCCTTTGACTTTGATTTTCGAATCATCCACACAACTAAGTGCTCACCCCCCCACAAGCCAGTCCCTGCAGTTTAAATTTAAAGCCTTATCAACAGCCTTATCTATTTATGCGATTCATCAGGACTCTGGTCTCAGCATGATTCAGGTACATCCCATCAGAAAAGCTCCTTTTAGCACCGGGGGGGTTCCGTGCCAAAGTTCAACAAGATTAGTGGTTCAGGTACTAATCCAGACATTATTACCTTTTTAGTCCTACTTTTTAATTTTAGCCCCTAGCTGCTCCTATTCCATCAGCAAAAACTCTTTTCTTCTTCTCCCTATGTCGTTGGTACCTACATGGACCATGACAACTGAATGGATCGCCTCCCACTCCAGGTTCCTCTGCTGTCCAGATGAGATATGCTGAACCCAGTCAAGCAACATAGCCTTCTGGCCTCTTGATCATTGCAGCAAAGAACAATAACTATGCTATACCTGATTATAACTACCTTTTTCTTTACTCCCCCCCTTCACTAGCTCCCTGTATCACGATGCTATGGTCAGTTTGCTCATCCTCTCTGAAGCCCTGATTCCCATCCACACACGGAGCAAGTATCTGAAATCTGTTAGACAAGTTAAAGGTCTGTGGCTCCTGCAGCACTAACTCCTGTATCTCTCCAGAATCCTCGCCCATATTCGTATCCTCCTATCCCTGAACAGTGGCCGAATTTGATGTAATTAATCCAAAGGTTTGACTACCTCCTGAAACAGTGTCCAGGTAATTCTTACCCTCCCTGATGTGTCACAGTGTTCAAAGCTCTGAATCGAGCTCGTCAACTCTGAGCTGATGTTCCAAACGCAACTGACACTTGCTTAAATATGTGACCACAATGAACCACAATAGGGTCCTCCATCTCCCGCCGCTCTCTGATGTGAAAAGACCGTTGGCGTCGAGGTAAGTTCTTAAATAACAATCACTTACCTTCTCAACCAGCTTTGCGCTCTGCCTTCACTTCCGCCCAGCTCCCACCGCTCTCTAATGTGAAAAGACCGTTGGCGTCGAGGTAAGTTCTTAAATAACAATCAGGAACAAGTTGAATCTTTTGGAAACAGAGACAGATGACACTGCCGGTCCGCGAGGCAGCCAGGTCTGTCAATCAAAAGT
>NW_025165897.1:0-1655 GCF_004010195.1 Chiloscyllium plagiosum
ACATGTATTTGGAAAGGCAAGGACTAATAAAGGTAAGTCAACATGACTTTGTAAATGGGAGATCATGTCTCACGAACTGGATTGCCTTTTCTTGAAGAAGTAACAAAAATCACTGATGAGGGCAGAGCAGTGGACAAGATCTATATTGACTTCAGTAAGGCATTCGACAAGGTTCCCCCGAAAGACCGGTGAGCAAGGTGAGATCTCATGGAATACAAGGAGAACTAGCCATTTGGATACAGAACTAGCTCAAAGATAGATGACAGAGGGTGGTGGTGGAGGGTTGTTTTTCAGATTAAAGGACCGTATGCCACAAAGTTTGGTGCTGGGCCCACTGTGTTCATTATTTGCATAAATGATTTGGATATGAACACAGGAGTTATGGTTAGCAAGTTCATACTTGACACCATAATTGAAGGTGCAGTGGAAAGAGAAAACAATTACAGCAGAGTACCACGGGATCTTGATCAGATGGACCAATGGTCTGAAGAGTGGCAGATGGAGTTTAATTGAAATAAACGTGAACTCTGCATTTTGGAAAGTAAAATCAAGGCTTGGCTTATACATTTCATGTTAAGTCCGTCGGGTGTGTTGCTAAACAATAAGACCTTGGAGTGCAGGTTCATAGTACTTTGAAAGTGGAGTCGCAGCTATATAGGATAGAGAAGAAGGTATTTGATATGATTGTCGTTGTTTGACATGCATTGAATGTAAGAGTTAGATGGTCATATTGCAGCTGTAGAGGCCATTGGTTAGGCCACTATTGAATACTTCGTGCAATTACTGTCTCGCTCTTCGAGGAAGATGTATTAAACATGAAATAATTCAGAAAAGATTTACAAAGATAATTCCCGGTTTGGATGTTTTTAGATGTATGGAAAGGCTGAATATTCCGGGCTTACTTTTTCCTGGAGCATCAGCGATTGAAGGGTGATTTTAGAGGTTTATGAAGTCATAAGTAGAATGGATAGTGTCAATAGCAAAGGTATTTTTCCCCAGGGTAGCACTCTCCAAAGCTAGACGACCGAGGTTGAAGATCAGAGGGGAAAGACTTATAAGGGAACTGAGGGGCAACTTTTTCAAAGAGAGGGTGCTTTATATGTAAAAAACTGCCAGAGGAAGTTGTGGAGGCAGGGACATTTACAACATTTAAAAGGCAGGTTGATGGGCACAGGAATAGGAAGTGTTCACGGGTATATGGGACAAATTCTGGCAAACCGAACTACATTAATGTAGGACATCTGATCAGTAGGGACGAGTTGGATAGAAGGGTCTATTTCCATGCTGGACAGCTCTATGCCACTATGCCTTCAGTAAAACTTGCTCGTCTCATCTTAAAGTTACCGCCAGTCTTCAAAGGTCTCAACCTCCTAGGCTGCAGTGGAAAAGAACCCAGTCCATCGAATCTGTCCTTATAATTTAAATACTCCATTCCTAGCAACAACCTGGTAATCTTTTCTGAACCGTCTCCAGTTCTATAATCTTAACGTTACCGCCAGTCTTGAAATTAACCACCCGAGGGAAAGGACACGTTATCTTTATCCTGCATTGTTTTATAAACTTTTATAATATTTATAAGGTCTCAACCTCCTAGGCTGCAGTGGAAAAGGACCCAGTCCATTGAATCTGTCCTTATAATTTAAATACTCCATTCC
>NW_025165898.1:0-1655 GCF_004010195.1 Chiloscyllium plagiosum
TATTCTTCTATGTTCTATGTTCTATGTTCTATAGCACCCAGTCTACAGAGTCTATCAAACAGCACCCAGTCTACAGAGTCTACTCAAACAGCACCCTGTCTTCACAGTCTATTCAAAGAGCACCCAGTCGACAGAGTGTATTCAAACAGCACCCAGTCTACAGAGTCTATTCAAACAGCGCCCAGTCTACAGAGTCTACTCAAACAGCACCCAGTCTACAGAGTCTATTCAAAGAGCACCCAGTCTACAGAGTCTATTCAAACAGCGCCCAGTCTACAGAGTCTATTCAAAAAGCACCCAGCGACAGAGTCTATTCAAACAGCATCCAGTCTACAGAATCTATTCAAAAAGCACCCAGCGACAGAGTCGATTCAAACAGCACCCAGTCTACAGAGTCCATTCAAACAGCTCCCAGTCTACATAGTATATGCAAACAGCATCCAGTCTACAGAGTCTATTCAAAAAGCACCCAGCGACAGAGTCTATTCAAACAGCACCCAGTCTACAGAGTCTATTCAAACAGCACCCAGTCGACAGAGTCTATTCAAATACACCCAGTCTACAGAGTCTATTCAAACAGCACACAGTCTACAGGGTCTATTCAAACAGCGTCCAGTCTACAGAGTCTATTCACACAGCACCCAGCGACAGAGTTCATTCAAACAGCACCCATCGACAGAGTCTATTCAAACAGCTCCCAGTCTACAGAGTCTTTTCAAACAGGACCCAGTCGACAGAGTCTTTTCAAACAGTGCCCTGTCCACAGAGTCTATTCAAACAGCGCACTGTCTACAGAGTCTATTCAAACAGCATCCAGTCTGCAGAATCTATTCAAACAGCGCCCAGTCTAAGAGTCTATTCAAACAGCGTCCAATCTACACAGTCTATTCTAACAGCACCCAGTCTGCAGAGTCGATTCAAAGAGCACTCAGTCTACAGAGTCTATTCAAACAGCACACTCCCTACAGAGTCTATTCAAACAGAACCCAGTCTACAGAGTCTAATCAAACAGCACCCAGTCTACAGAGTCTAATCAAACAGCACCCAGTCTACAGAGTCTACTCAAACAGCACCCAGTCTACAGAGTCTACTCAAACAGCGTCCAGTCTACAGAGTCTATTCAAACAGCGTCCAGTCTACAGAGTCGATTCAAACAGCACTCAGTCTACAGAGTCTATTCAAACAGCACCCAGTCTACAGAGTCCATTCAAACAGCACCCAGTCGACAGAATCTATTCAAACAGCGCCCAGTCTACAGAGTCTAATCAAACAGCACCCAGTCTACAGAGTCTATTCAAACAGCACCCTGTCTACAGAGTCTATTCAAACAGCACCCTGTCTCCAGAGTCTATTCAAACAGCACCCAGTCTACAGTGGCAATTCAAACAGCACCCAGTCTACAGAGTCTACTCAAACAGTACCCTGTCTACACAGTCTGTTCAAAGAGCACCCAGTCTACAGAGTCGATTCAAACAGCATCCAGTCTACAGAGTCTATTCAAAAAGCACACAGCGACAGAGTCTATTCAAACAGCATCCAGTCTACAGAGTCTATTCAAAAAGCACCCAGCGACAGAGTCGATTCAAACAGCACCCAGTCTACATAGTATATGCAAACAGCATCCAGTCTACAGAGTCTATTCAAACAGCTCCCAG
>NW_025165899.1:0-1655 GCF_004010195.1 Chiloscyllium plagiosum
ACAACTGCCCTACCCTCAACTGCACGCTTGGTCACCTTCTCAAAAAACTCAATGAGGTTTGTGAGACACGACCTGCCCTTGATGAAACTACGTTGACTATCTGAAATCAAATTATTGCTTGCCAGATGATTATAAATCTTATCTCTTCTAATCCTTTCCAAAAACCTTTCCTACAACAGAGGTAAGGCTCACTGGTCTACATTTATCTGGGTCAACTCTGCTGCCCTTCTTGAACAAGGGCACAACATTTGCAATCCTCCAGTTCTCTGGTACTAAACCTGTCGATAATGACAATGAAAATATCAAAGCCAAAGGCTCTGCTATCTCCTCCCTAGCTTCCCAGAGAATCCTCAGATAAATCCCATCTGGCCCAGGGGTCTTGTCACCTTTTCATCCTTCTAGAATTGATAACACCTGTTCATAACTAACCTTGATCCTTTCTAGTCTAATATCTCATATCTCATTCTTCTCCTCTACAATATTCACCTTTTCTTGAGTGAAAACTGATGAGAAATGTTCATTTAGCACCTCTCCGATCTTCACAGGGTCCACACTTAACTTCCCACTTCTATCTTTGACTGGCCCTATCCGTGTCATCCTTTTATTCTTCACATACCTATAGAAAGCTTTAGGGTTCTCCTTTATTTATTTGCTAAAGACTGCTTGTGTCCTCTCTTTGCTCTTCTTAACTCTCTCTTTAAATCCTTCCTAGTTGATCTGTACCTTTCCATCGCCTCATCTCATCAAGTCATAGTCATAGAGATGTACAGCATGGATACAGACCCTTTGGTCCAACTCGTCCATGCCGACCAAATATCCCAACCCAATCTAGTCCCACCTGCCAGCACCTGGCCCATAACCCTCCAAACCCTTCCTATTCATACACCCATCCAAATACCTCTTAAATGTTGCAATTGTACCAGCCTCCACCACTTCCTCTGGCAGCTCATTCCATTCACGTACCACTCTCTGTGTGAAAATGCTGCCTCTTAGGTCTCCTTTATATCTTTCCTCTCTCACCCTAAACCTATGCCCTCTAGTTCTGGACTCCTCGAGCACAGGGAGAAGACTTTGTCTATTTACCCTATCCATGCCCCTCATAATTTTGTAAACCTCTATAAGATTGCCTCATCAACACATAAGCCTCCTTCTTCCATTTAACAGGAGATGCAATTTCTGAAACAAACCACGGTTCCGTTACCTTATCACTTCCTGCCTGACAGGGACATATCTATCAGGTTCACGCAATATCTGTTCCTGAAACCAGTTCCATATTTCTATTGTCTGCATCCCCTGCATTTTGTTACCCCATTCTATGCATCCTAATTCATGCCTAATGGCATTATAATTGCCCTTGCCCCATCAATAACGCTTGACCTGTCCCCTTTTCATCGCTAAACTAAACATAACTGAATTATGGATTAGTGGTGCTAGAAGAGCACAGCAGTTCAGGCAGCATCCGAGGAGCAGTAAAATCAATGTTTCGGGCAAAAGCCCTTCATCAGGAATAAAGGCAGAGAGCCTGAAGGGTGGAGAGATAAGCTAGAGGAGGGTGTGGGTGGGGAGAAAGAAGCATAGAGTACAATAGGTGAGTGGGGGAGTGGATGAAGGTGATAGGTCAAAGAGGAGGGTGGAGTGGATAGGTGGAAAAGAAG
>NW_025165900.1:0-1655 GCF_004010195.1 Chiloscyllium plagiosum
TGTCACATGGTGAGATATGCAGAAATAAGCTGGGAAGTATTAATTGTGCACGATGCAGACGTAGGAGATGCTACTCTGATTAAGTAACATCCTTATCGGTATAACCCTCTCAAGTTGGCTCAGGAGATAGAGTGCATGCTACAGGATGTCATAAACGCAATGCTTTTAAGTCACGAGAGCTCAGCCACAGGCTTGTTGCCAAAACCAGATACCCAACGATTATGTGTGGACTATTGCAAAGTGAACGCCGTGACAAAGACTGATGCAGACTCAATTCCAGGTTTGGAGGACTACGTCGAAAAAGTGGGACGAGAAAATTACATTTCTAAATTGGATTGCTCAGAGAATACTGGCAAGACTGCAAATACAATTCTGGCTTTTTATAAGGCCACAGGGACTATAACCTTTCAAAGTCATGTCATTTTGTATGAAAAATGCTCTGGCAACATTTCATAGACTGACTAATACGGTCATTCCTGGATTACCCAACTGCGTGGTGTATATTGATGAGCTAGAGATTATTAGTCACTCACGGAAGTAGCATTTGCAGCATTTATTTGACTTGTTCGACCTTCTTCGGAAAGCAGGCTTGGTGGTAATCCTAGCTAAAAGAGGATTTGACAAAGCCCAAGTCACCTTCGTGGGCTATGTTATTGGATGTGGATATATGACCTCACGAGATGGGAAAAAGAAAGTAATTGGGGAATTTTCCACACTGTCGACAAAAAAAGGAAGTACTACTGTTCCTGAGGTTGATTGGATTTTATAGAAAGTTTGTGCTTAACTTTAGCAGTGTGGCTGCTCCACTCACCGAATTGTTAAAAAAAAGTCAGACAGTTTCACTGGGCAGCGGGCTTTCAACATGCATTTGACAGTCTAAACACCGTTGCCCCAGTATTAGACAAACCGGATTACTCGAAGTCTTTCAATGTGGCCAGCGATGCCAGTGATGTGGGTGTCAGTGTGGTGGTCCTGCAGGAGGATGACGAGGGAATGGAAAGATCCATTGTGTATTTTCCAGGGCGTTGAACGTTCGACAGAAATATTCAACGGCAGAGAAAGAGAATTTGAGCTTAGTGTTGGCCTTACAACATTTCATGGTTTATATGAACAGCAATGCATCTGAGACAATTGTATAAACTGAACACAACCCATTGATATTTGTGGAAATATGTAAGTACAATACGGCAGACTGTATAGATGGAGCTTATTGCAATCAATTTGACAATTGCGCATGTGGCAGGTCAGGAAAACGTGATTTCCAATGCGCTATTGAGACTCGAATGAGATACATAGGCATTCGCTAGCGTGTGCACTGCAGCCTGAATTTGCTTGGGGTTGTGCCTGTTTGCATGTTTACACTTAGTAGAGTATATATGTGTGTTTAGAGTCCTAACTGGGAATTGAAGGTTAAAAATTAAGCCATCTTTTGGTATTGATAGTTCAGTTTTTTCTAAAGGGAGAGCTGTCACAAAGTTCGTCATTTTTTGATAAAGCTGCTCCTTGGCACACTCTGTCCTTTTTTTTCAGGGTAACAATAAACCTGGATGGGCTTCGGTCAGTCAGGTTTGGTAGACATAAAAATGATTTTGAGAGGTCTTTTGTTTATATGTAAACAGATCAGACATTCGGCCAAAGCGATCACGGCCGAAGCG
>NW_025165901.1:0-1655 GCF_004010195.1 Chiloscyllium plagiosum
TTCCAGTGGACACTCCAACCACACGTTACATAACGGAGCACTTCTCATCTCTCCAATAATCCTTCTGAATGGCATAGCTCCTTGTGTCTCAGCACAAAAGAGTTACATACTTCTCACGTCTTAATGCTCTAAGCTCTTTACCTGCTACTCCTGGCGTATGCCAATAAACCTTACTCTCACAGGTACGAGTTTTAAGAAGATTTCGCACATACTTCTCAATCTCTCACAGAAACCAAACTTTGATTTCTGAACTCGGTTTCTAATCTTGCCATTGTTACTCTCTGCTCTTCCACGCGAGTTCTCACGACTGCAGGAAGTGACTTATTGAACTTCTCCAAAATAAGAATCTCTCTAAGAGTGTCATAAGTTTGCTGTATTTTTAATACACTTACCACCTTTCAAAATTACTTTGTTTGTTCCTTTCAAACTCAATGTGCGTTTAACCAGGGACACTTTTTTAGATTCCTGAAACGCTATCTGTCAGCTTCTGGCACAAGCTCATATGCACTTCAGATGGCTTTCTTCACATCCTCTTAATCCCCAGATACCTCCTCCGAGAGGGATGCAAATACCTACCAGCTTTGTTTGGATCGGCTAACTTCACATGGTCACTGAGCACTGCATTTGTTTAATCACTTTCTCAAATGAAATTCCAAAGGCGTCTCCATCCTTCTCATCAAATTTAGATAATGTCTGGATGTATTTCAACAGAACCCCATTAGACCATTGCTTACAATAGGGTTGCTCAACCTCACTATCCTCCTCATTCCGCCGACCGTCTACCTTCATCTCCGCCTTCTATGTCAACTTTCCTCTCTAACTGCTAACTTTTTTAGTTGAATCTCTCTGCTCTTCTTCTGTCCTTTTCTCTCTTTCTTCTTTATTTCTTTTCATTTTCTTTTATTTCTACTTTTCATCATAATTCAAACTGTTTCAATTTCTTCTCATGTTCAAAGTGTCTCATTTGAAATTGAATTCTAGCCATTTCCAAAGATTCTGATGGCGGTTCCACCAAATGTAATTGCAGAGCTATAGCTGTAATTATCTCTCATTTTCTCACAGACAAACACAACCCCAACGCCAACTTGTCGGTCAATTCCTACAGCTTTGCCTTCATTACCTTTTGTAAAAACCCCAACTTCATTTCTCCACACCCAGAAAACTCTTAATGACTGAAAGAATCTTTATACACAACGCACTGTTTAAACCAACCGAATTCAACATCTGGAACAAAAGAGGCAAACAGCTACCATACTCGACCTTTGAACGCAATAGCCTCCCGGTGCATACTCTGCATGAGCTTATTCTGGATTCTCTGGTTTCCTCCCACAATCCAAAGATGTGCATGTCAGGTAAATTGGCCATGCTGAATTGTTCATAGTTTTCAGGGATGTGTGGTTTGGGTGCCTTCGTCGGGGTAAATGTGTAATAATAGGGTAAAGGTCTGGGTAGGTTACTCCTCAGAGGGTCGGTGTGGACTTGTTGGGTCGAATGGCCTGTTCGCACACTGTAGGGATTATAATTCTAAAACCCAATTTGGTATTATCGATTTAGAACCAGACAAGAGTTCCCAGTGTGATATGAACCAACCAGACTGCCTCAAACTAGTTTCAGAGGGTAGTTTCGATGCCAACCTTTTCTTATTTTAATGGTAG
>NW_025165902.1:0-1655 GCF_004010195.1 Chiloscyllium plagiosum
CAAGAGGGTCTTTTTACCCTTAGTATTTCGAAGCGCTATCCACACTGACTCTACATCCCCTGACTCTAGGTCTCCCCGCGCAAGGGACTGAATATCGTCCCTTACCAATAAGGCCACCCCACCCCCTCTGCCTGTCAGTCTGTCCTTACGATAGCACGTATATCCTTGAATATTCATTTCCCAGGCCCTGTCCACTTGAAGCCATGTCTCAGTTATCGTATCTGCCAATTTCCAAAAGAGCCTCAAGCTCATCCATCTTATGTCTAATGCTTCGTGCATTCATGTATAGTATTTTTAATTTGTTACTGCTCTCACCCTTCCCATCAACCCTTATTTCACTCAACCTTACAGCATGATGCCTTTCCGAGTTTTCTGCCTCATTGATACAGTTTCCTGTGCATAATGGTAAAAGCAGTGACAATGTAAAGTTATGAGTCTACCTCAACAAAAATAAAAGCATACAGGTACAGCAAATAATAAGGAAGGCAAATGGAATGATGACCATTCGAGCGGCACAGTATCTCAGTGGTTAGCATTGCTGCCTCACAGCACCAGGGTCCCTATTTTGATTCCAACCTCAGGTGACTGTCTGTGTGGAGTTTGGACAGTCCCCCAATGTCTGTGTGGGTTTCCTCTGGTGTTCCAGTTTCCTCCCACACTCCAAAGATGTGCAGGTTAGGTGAACTGGCCATGCTAAATTGCCCATAGTGTTCAGGGATGTGTAGGTTAGGTGTATTATTCAGGGGTAAATATAGGACAATAGGGTAGAGGAATGGGACTGGGTGGATTACTCTTTGGAGGGTCGGTTTGGGCTGAAGGGCCTGTTTCCACACTGTAGGGATTTTACAGTTCTATTTTTTTAAAAAAGGGATGGAGTATAAAATAGTGAAGTCATGCTGTAATTGTACACAGCATGTGAGACTGCCATCAGAACAATGTATATAATTTTGGTCTCTTTACCTAAGAAGAGAATATTTACATTGGAAATAGTTTAGAGAATGTTTCAAGGCTGAATCCTGGAATGAAGAAATTGCCTTCTGGGAAAATGTTGAACAGGTTTGAGCTGTAGTCATTAGAGTTTAGAAAATGGAAGGTGAATATATTGTCACTAAGTTGATTCTGAGACTGCTTTTCAGAGTAGATATTGAGACCTGTTTTCCCTGTGGGGAAGTCTTGAAGTAGGGGCAGAGGGTCAAAATAGAGGATCTCCCATTAAGACAGGAACATATAAAGAAATTTATATAAAGGGTTGTTGGTGTTTGGAACTTTCTTCTCCAGAACATAGTGGTAGCTATGTCACTGAATGTATTCAAAGCAGCGCTAGACCAGTTTTGATCTACAAGGGTATGAAGAGCTATCGGGGAAGGCATGAAAGTGGAGCTAAGGCCACAATCAGATCATCCAAACTTTTTTGATTAACAGAACAGGTTCAAGATGCTAAATGACTTCTTCCTGCTTCTGTTTCTTATGATCACTATCCATGTGCAAAAGGTGACATCTCATGTTCAACAATGCACTTCAGATGTGAGGTCCCGTTTCAAACCGGTTTATGTTTTAAGCTGAGGTCATGCTTTTATTGACAGAAAAGAATCTTGAATGCAATTATTCCCTTGTGTGTGTATGTGTGTGTGTGTGTGTGTATGTGTGTGCATGTG
>NW_025165903.1:0-1655 GCF_004010195.1 Chiloscyllium plagiosum
TCTTCAGGTCCAGTGTTTACATGTGGGAACCTACATCTAATGTATGATATTACCAACATGCTTTGATGGGACATTTTTAAAAAAATGTAAGCTGATAGCGTCACTGTGACATAAAAAAGTATATTCCAAAGCATTGTACTGTAACCTAAACCCATCCAGCCAATGTCCTGTCCAAATATAGCAAACAAGAATTTTTAACACCGTGCATCCATTGTTTTCAATCCATGAAAATTAAAGAATAGAATAATATGGCTGGGGGTGTATAACTTCCCAATATCCATTCCCAACATCTGCTCAAAGGATCAAATGGAAACTCTCCTCTCGGTTGTGTTGTGACATATGCCTCTGTCTGTCACTTTAGGGGAGGTACAAGAATGTCCTATGAACACACTTAATTTACCTCTGCTAACATTATCAACAACAATTTTCCAGTTTAAAAGCTCCACAAAAATCAAAATATCAATGTTTGAAAATAATTCAATCAATCACATTTTCAACTCTCAAAGACACAGCCACAGGAGAAGTCATGTTGTGATTTTGCAGCACAATGTGTGACCAGTGTTCCTAGCTCAGTACTGGGAGTGCACTCTCTGCCAATAATGAACCAGATTCCCAATAACACTACTGAAGAGAAATCCAATGTCAAAATGCTTCACAAAATAGGATTCTTTTTCATCATAAAATATATCAAAATTTAAAGGAAGCGTCTGTAACAGTGAAACATGAAGTTCGGGAAATACTGCAATGTTGTCAGACTCACCTCCTGTGGAGTGAGAAGTTCCTTTCTTTTTCCTTGGATTGTCATATTATTCTCATATATTGACTAGCATCTTCTGGAAATAAAATAGGAAGTGCTGGAGAAACTCAGCACATCTGGCAGCACCTGCAGAGACAGAAAGCGAGTTTCTGTTTCAAGTCCAGTGTAATGCTTACCTGAAACATGAACTCTGTTTCTCTCTCCAAAGAAGCAGCTGAGTTTCTCCAGCACTGTTTTATTTCAGATTCCCAGCATCAACAGTATTTTGCTTTTATCAGCCTCTTCCAATGCCAGCAATCATTTACCTCAGAATAAATTAGACAGAGGCAGTACTGTGGTACTATTATTGCTGGACTTGTAATCCAGGGACACAGGTAATGGTCTGGGAACATGGGTGTGAATCCCACCATCACCCATGGTGTAATTTGTATTCAAAACATCTAGAATTAAAAGTCAAATAGTTAGTATGTAACCATTGTTTACTGGCATTTTAAAAAATCCTCTGGGTCACTAATTCCCTTTTGAAAAGGAAATCTGCTGTCCTTAAGTGGTCTGGCCAGGAAAATACAATTGTGGTTAATTCTTAATAAAAACCGAAAGAACTGCGGATGCTGTAAATCAGAAACAAAAATAGAAGTTGCTGGAAAAGCTCAGCAGATACGCCAGCATCTGTGAAGTCTGAATTAACGTTTTGGATCCGGTGACCCTTCCTCAGAACTGATGGTAGGTAGGAAAATGTCGGTTAATATGCAGGCGAGAGGGAGGAGAGGGAAAGGAGTAAACAATAGGTCAGAGTCCAAAGTTAATTCTTATTTGCCTTCTGAGTTGGCCTAGCAAGCCATACACTCAGTTCTATCAAAGTGCGATAAAATCTCAGGGGAATGAAATCAAACAGACC
>NW_025165904.1:0-1655 GCF_004010195.1 Chiloscyllium plagiosum
ATTATGAGGGGTTTTGACAGAGTAACGAGGGATTAGCTTTTCCTCTTGCATGAGGGATCAATCAGGAGACAGCATACTCATGGACAAGGGACGGAGATTCAGAAGACATTCGGGTGAATGTTGATTGAAAATGTTTTGCCTGATTTGAAATGGGGAGGAATTAATTGTAGCTCAAAATCATTAGATAACAATAAATGTTAAGAGTAGGAACATGTAATTTTTACAGTAAATGACAAAGTAGACAAAAATTATCCACAAAGATGTTTGTGAAATAGTGACAGTCGATTTTAAAGAATCAGTAAAGGTGTTGTTAGAATAACACCTGAAATCAAATCTTCACCCAAATAGAAAAAGTTTCCAAGAATTAGGGGTCTGCAATCACCATTATAAAAGTCGGGGGTGGGGGTGGGGGAGGCGGGGCGATGTGATGATTTAGTTATATTATTGCTGGACTGTTCATCCAGAGATGCAGTTAATGTTCTGTGGACTCGGATTTAGAATCCCGCCACAAAATGAAATCTAACTTCAATGATCTGGAATTAAGAGTCGAATGATGTCAATGAATTAATTCTTGATATTCGGGCAAAATATGGTCTGGGTGATAAATGGCGTTTAGTGAATGATACTGCGATCCTTATCCGCTCTGGCCAACGCGTGAAGCCAAACCCATAACAATGTAGGTGAATCTTAACTGCCCTCTGGGTCATTAGCGATCAGCAATAAATGACAATCTGCCAAATCAGAACCTCATCTGGTGAATGAATGTTACACAAAAGAAACTGAAGGGGGCTAACCGACAATTTCACCAGGTTGCACGTTGTCTTAATCCTAACTCAGACACACAATGCTGTCAGAAGGTGAGAAGAGACATTTTCGACCTCGTTTTGATCCAACAGATATTAATTTCGTTTTAGTCAAAACATGCATATTGAATTTTGGTACATTTCAGAAAGAAGAACGGTTAATTGGAAAGGTGTGGTGGTGTAATGATGAGCACTGCTCCCTGGAGTTAGTAAGTTCTCTGGATGCTCGGGTTTCTTCCAATAGGCCAGTGTTCAGCATGTTAAGTGAATTTGTCTTGTTCCAATGGTCTGTAGCATGGTGTTAGGTGGGTTAACTATGGTAAAGGTAGGTATCTGGGAATAGGATTGTATGCATCTCGGATTGTCCGTGCAGACCTGTTGGGCCAAAACAGTAACGGTACACTTTTAATGATGTTTTGTCAATCTGGAGGAAATTGCTCCCGCTTGAACTCTATCGGTCAATTCAATACAAACACTGTTTGAACAAACCCAGAAGATCCTGACAGACATTTCCAAGTTAACACATGAAGGTTATTTTATCCATGCGGGGTTGGGTGAGGTGTGTTAGCGATGGCGTGCAGTGTAGCCTGCTAAAGTAGCTAATTGAATCAAAACATTTTTATATTTAAAACAGGAGATTTCACATTGCAATCAATAAAATCTATATTGCACTACCTCACAATAACCAATAACATTCAAAATGCACGATGACTTTCTGCAATGAGTCCCAGTGAATTCGAAGCGAGGTTCCACTCGTATCGTCCAAACATCTTCAAGCAATGATTTCACAAATAAATCGAGCAATATGGGAATGTCTAATCTAAACTGGTCAAGTGCAGAGCAGAAACTTAT
>NW_025165905.1:0-1655 GCF_004010195.1 Chiloscyllium plagiosum
CAGAACCACATTACACTGTGACACAGATCCACAATAGACTGTGACACAGATCCACATTACACTGTGATACAGATCCACACTAGACTGTGATACAGATCTACATTAGACTGTGATACAGATCCACATTACGCTGTGACACAGATCCACATTACACTGACACAGATCCATATTACACTGTGATACAGATCCACATTACACTGTGATACAGATCCACATTACACTGTGACACAGATCCACATTACAGTGTGATACAGATCCACAATAGACTGTGACACAGATCCACATTACACTGTGATACGGATCCACATTACACTGTGTTTCAGATCCACATTACACTGTGATAGAGATCCACATTACACTGTGACACAGATCCACATTACACTGTGACACAGATCCACATTACACTGTGATACAGATCCACGTTACACTGTGATACAGATCCACATCACACTGTGTCACAGATCCACATTACACTGTGATACAGATCCACATTTCACTGTGATACAGATCCACATTACACTGTGACACAGATCCACATTACACTGTGACACAGATCGACATTACAGTGTGATACAGATCCACATTACACTATGACACAGATCCAGATCCACATTACCCTGTGACACAGATCCACATTACACTGTGATACAGATCCACATCACACTGTGGCACAGATCCACATTACACTGTGATACAGATCCACATCACGCTGTGGCACAGATCCACATTACACTGTGATACAGACCAAATTACACTGTGATACGGATCCACATTACACTGTGATACAGATCCACATTAGACTGTGATACAGATCCACATCACCCAGTGACACAGATCCACATTACACTGTGATTCAGATCCACATTACACTGTGATACAGATCCACATTACACTGTCACACAGATCCACATTACACTGTGAAACAGATCCACATTACACTGTAACACAGATCCACATTACACTGTGAAACAGATCCACATTACACTGTGACACAGATCCACATTACACTGTGATACAGATCCATATTACACTGTGATACAGATCCACATCACACTGTGACACAGATCCACATTACACTGTGATACAAATCCACATTACACTGTGATACAGATCCACATCACACTGTGTCAGATCCACATTAGACTGTGATTCAGATCCACATTACACTGTGACACAGATCCACATTAGACTGTGATACAGATTCACATCACACTGTGACACAGATCCACATTACACTGTGATACAGATCCACATTACACTGTGATACAGAACCACATTACACTGTGATACAGATCTAAATCACACTGTGATACAAATCCATATTACACTGTGATACAGATCCACATTACACGGTTGCACAGATCCACATTACACTGTGATACAGACCAAATTACACTGTGATACGGATCCACATTACACTGTGACACAGATGCACATTACACTGTGATTTAGATCCACATTACACTGTGACACAGATCCACATTACACTGTGACACAGATCCACATTACACTGTGATAAGGATCCACATTACACTGTGATACAGATCCACATCAGACAGTGACACAGATCCGCATTACACTGTGATACTGATCCACATTATACTGTGATACAGATCCACATCACACTGTGACACAGATCCACATTACACCGTGAT
>NW_025165906.1:0-1655 GCF_004010195.1 Chiloscyllium plagiosum
GAAATGTTGGACCACAGGGCAGTGTGGTTGATTGGTGCGGGTGTCCTGGAGATGTTCCCTGAAGCGTTCTGCTCGGAGGCATCCAGTCTCCCCAATGTAAAGGAGACCGCATTGGGAGCAACTGATACAATACATTATATTGGTGGATGTGCAGGTAAACCTTTGATGGATATGGAATGCTCCTTTAGGGCCTTGAATGGAGGTGAGGGAGGAGGTGTGGGCGCAGGTTTTGCAATTCCTACGGTGGCAGGGAAAGGTGCAAGGATGGAGGGTGAGTTGAAGGGGGCGTGGACTTGACCAGGTAGTCACGGAGGGAACGGTCTTTGCGGAAGGTGGAGAGATTTGGGAGGGAAATATATCCCTGGTGGTGGGGTCAGTTTGGAGGTGGCGGAAATGTCAGCAGATGATTTGGTTTATGCGAAGGTTGATGGGGTGAAAGGTGAGCACCAGGGACAGTCTGTCCTTGTTACTATTGGAGGGGTGGGGTCTGAGGGCGGAGGTGCGGGATGTGGACGACATGTGTTAGAGGGCATCTTTAACCAGATTTGTTGGAGGGCATCTTTAACCACGTGGGAAGGGAAATTGTGGTCCTTTAACCATGTGAGAAGGGAAATTGCGTTTCTTTAACCACGTGGGAAGCCTGTATACAGGGCAGTGTGTGTGTATTTGGAACAACAGCTTAAATATCACAGGGTAAGGGAGTTCAGTATTTTTGCTCAATAGCATAGGAGTCATGTCGTTGTAAACATGTTTGCACATGAAGAAACAGCTGGTTGTCTGAGCTCCAGATCCAATGAGTCAGATTTGAAGCCTTTGTACATGAGTTTGTGGGTTAGTTCACTGAGCATATCATTGGACAAACAACTAACAGAACAAACTCTTCCAAACAGAAACTTTGCATAGAGGCACCCAGCCCTCTAAATTGCGAGTTGTTGTTGACCTGCATGAGTGGTGCCAAGCCTATGACTGCAAAGAGAATGTTACTTCCATTTTAAATCACAACCCCATACCAAGATCAACAAACGAGGCAGTAAAACCAGAGAAGGTGCAGTATACAAACGGAGGCAGGATAAGAATGGGCAAAACAACATAGGACCTGAAGAAATAGGTGACATTAACTTGATATTAATTTGAGACAGGTCAAAAGAATATCAATTATAATTTAAAAAAAAATGTATTTTTACATTGCTTTACATTAACACTCACCCACAAAGCATCTCAAAATGCTTTAAGCTAACGTATTAGGCCAATCAGACTGGTTAGTCTGTCCTCAGTTGTTGGTAAGATTTTGGAGTCCATTGCGAAGGTTGAGATTTCTGAATACTTGGAAGTGTATGGTAAAATAGGGCCAAGTCAGCATGGTTTCATCAAGGGGTGGTCATGCCTGACAAACCTGCTAGAATTCTTTGAGAAAGTATTGAGCAGGTTAGACCAAGGAGAGTCAATGAATATTATCTACTTGGACTTCAAGAAAGCCTCTGACAAGGTGCTGACAGGAGGCTACTGAATAAAATAAGGATCGATGGTGTCAGAGGCAAGGTGCTGGCATGGATAGAAGATTGGCTGTCTGACAAAAAGCAGAGATTAGGGATAAAAGAGTTCTTCTCAGGATGGCAGTCAGAGACAAGTGGTGTTCCACAAGGGTCAGTGTTGGA
>NW_025165907.1:0-1655 GCF_004010195.1 Chiloscyllium plagiosum
CAAGCCAGCCACTCAGTTGTATCACTCACTATAGACTCTCAAAGAAATGTAACCAGTCAGAAGTAAGCACTGACTACTCACAGCCAACAGATACTGGTTCATGTTGACCAGTGTCAATATCTTGTCAAGGACAATGAAGAAAGGGAATTAAATACTGTCTCTGCATCCATTAATGAATAAAAGTTGATTATCACACTCAGTGAAGACAGACAAAAGGACATAACTCACTTTAAACAGTGACGTTGATGCATACCTTACATGGTCAGGATTTTCAGCAATATGGGAACAGGAGAAAAATAAATAAGATTAATCTCGTTTTTTTTATTTCCATACCAGCTGATCATCAACAATCCCTATGTTTGCTTCTTTCTCTATCTCTCTTTCTCAATCTGTTCAACAGTGTCCTTCTCCCCTTCACAACAGATATCAGTGTCACCAACATCAATTACACTAATTCCCAGCTGTGTTCCGTTCTGATGTGTAGCCATTGGACACAAAATGCCAATTCTGTTTCTCTCCCGACCCGAGGCTTCCAAATCTGCTCAGTTTTTTGGCACTTTCACTTTCTTTTTGTTTCCAATCTCGAGCATCATTCTTTGTTTTATTTAACCTTTAATGTTGTTATTACATGGGATGTTCGGATCACTGACAGGGGGCATCATTTGTTGACCACACGAAATACCCTTTACTGTGAGGTCATTCTTTCAGACATTATACAGCAAAGCACATTGCTGTTGGTCTGATGTCAGTCCTAAGCCAGACCAGGTAATAATGCTGGATTTATTTACCAAAGGAGATCATTGAGATAGATAAACGTATTGATAAAGTGCTGGTGATGTTATGGTTGATATTAGTGAAATTCGCTTTTATTTCCAATTCCTGTCATTTGGATTCACGTTCTGACGTCATCTGTGGTAGTACGTGAAACAGTGTCTTTTGTGTAATAGCCTGTGCCTCTGAATTACATGACCAGCAACATTACTATTCTAACTCAGTTTCCATATGAAGAATTTGCTTTCGAGTCCCGAACAAGGTTGTAATGGAAATATTTGCAACTGAGACAGTGCTTGGAAGAGAGCTGGAAACATGAAATCTGAATGTTACCAAGGAAGAAATAATGGTTTATTTAGCAACAGTACTGAAGCCAAGATGGGGATATTACGGAGCGGGTGATGGAGAGAATACAGAGACATAAAACAATTCAGGGCAAAATGGGAAATCATTACTGTGAACATTCTTGTTCTCAGATATTTGTGAGAATGGAGGTCGGGGGGGGGGGGGGGGGCAGTGGTGGAATTCTGGTGATGAGTGGAGTGTGCTGGATACTGATACTGAAAACATTAGTTTCCGTATTTGCAAACTATAGATAACAGAAATAGCAATGAAGTTCACCATGGTTTATGAGATTAATACTTGCATAGAGATGGGGAGACTTACCAGGTACACCAACAGCAGCGAGCACGGGGTAGTAACCTGCCTGAATAATCAACAGTAAACCTAATATCCACCACGGTAATGATGTCCAAGGCGCGTAGAGATAGTAAAGACCCCCAAATATACTCCTGTCCATTGTTGTAACATTCCAGTCAATTGTTCGCAGATTCTGATGCATTATTGTAAAGTTCCTGTCTATGGTTCTCAGATTCTGATCTCTC
>NW_025165908.1:0-1655 GCF_004010195.1 Chiloscyllium plagiosum
ACCTCCCTCTCTTTCTTCCTTTCCTCCCTCTCCATTTTTCTCTCTTCTCTCTCTTTTTCTCTCGTTTCCTTTTTGTTCTGTTAAAGTGATTTGTTCTTTTCCTCTTTCCACTTTTATTCAGAATTCAAAAAGTTTCATTTCTTTTACCCATTCCTTGTCTTTTGCCTCTAACTCAAGCTGTTTCATTTTCAGTTGAATTTTAGTCATCTCCAAAGATTCTGACGGTGTTTCCAGCAAATCTAAATGCTGAGCTATTGCTGTAATTATCTCCCCTTTCCCCATGGAAGGAGGCAGCTCCAACTCCAGCTTGACTGCTAATTCCAGCAGCTTTTCCTTGTCCATCTTTTGTAAAACCCCAAAGTCACTTCTTCCACCCCCAGAAAACTCTGAGTGACTGCAAGAACCATTACTACACCAACTCTATAAACCAACCGAATTCAACACCTGGAACAAAAGACACTAACACCTCCCACTCGTTGCCTATGAGACCAGCAATGCTAAACCCAAACTGGAACCATAGAATAAATCCTGCAGAGTCCCCAGTCTGTTATGGACCAGGCCAGACCCCCTCAAAACATTTCAAGAAGGTAACCCAGACCCTAACTTTGCCGGTTGTTTTAAGCAGGTCTTTGTGGATATTCCAGGAGTGATGCAGCTGGCCCAACCACTCAGCTTTAAATAAAACAGAATTTATTTACAGACTACTGAATGGAATACCGAGAAAAGAGAAGCAAATTTCGAATAATGTAATCCATCTAAAAACACAAATGAATCTATGGCAAATTAATAATGCTGTTCCAAATACTTGCAATATCCCTTAAACACCCAATTGGCAAAAAAAGGTAAAATCAAACACAGGTTCTGACATGAGGGAGATGACGGAGAGAGAGAGAGGATCAGCATGGCGCTGTTTCTTTGACAAACATCTTCAAACAGACAGCTTGCTCAAACCAAACCAAACCCTGAACTAGGAGAACTGGCCACTCCCCTTTCATGGCACAGATGTTTTAAAAGAAATACTTAAATGCCTTCTCAAATAGATATTTCCTGGCATATCGGGACCTTTGCCTTTCTGAAACCTTTTGAAAAAAAGGTCAAGGACAACTTAACCTTGTTAAAGGAGCAGCATTGTCTCACTTATTAAGGAGGACTAATCCTTGTTAACTGCACATCTTGCCTAATTGACCTGCAACGTCCCATCCTATCACTGGCCAGGAGTAAACAAGATGCTGAAAATTCAGAACACGGAGAGCAAGTAAATGGTGACTTCAATTCACTGCTTGCTCAGTTAGGACCTTCACATTGGACATTACACTCAAATATCTCTTGGCATACTCCATGGGCACCAGCAACATATGCCCCATGTCCACAGGTACTAGCATTTGACATGTGCCAGCATCTAAAATCCTTCATGGTACATCTCCAATCCCATTACGTTGTGCTTCTGCCTTTCAATGCTGCACCTCAGCAACACACTGACATCTACCATTGTAATGCTGCAGCAAAGACATTGTGTGCTCAGGGACACACACCAGCTGCTGGACTGCACCAGGCTGCATCTTCAGCCGGTTGGCTCTCTGTCTGAATGCTCACTCACTGACCCTAATTGGATGGAAACAGATAAACAGAGAAGATTGATGCAGGGATTGGCCATT
>NW_025165909.1:0-1655 GCF_004010195.1 Chiloscyllium plagiosum
CTCACCCTAAACCTATCCCCTCTAGCTCTGGACTCCCCAACCCCAGGGAACAGACTTTGTCTATTTATCCTATCCATGCCCCTCATGATTTTGTAAACCTCTATAAGGTCACCCCTCAGCCTCCGACGCTCCAGGGAAAATAGCCCCAGCCCGTTCAGCTTCTCTCTGTAGCTCAAACCCAGCAAAGTTCTTGTAAATCTTTTCTGAACCCTTTCAAGTTTCACGACAACCTTCCTATTGCAGGGAGATCAGAACTGAAAGCAGTATCCCAAAAGTGGCCTAACCAATCTGATAAACTGAACGGGAATATGTTTGTTTTTGGAGGACACAGTGCCAGGACTTCAATAGAGTACTTCACCATAAATGATTTTGAACGGAAAGGATGGATTGCAGTCAGTTTTTCCATCTACCAAATGATCATGAGTGAAACATTTTCACTGGATTTTAGTATAATAGAGAGGCAACATTATTGTGAAGTGCAGAATTAATAGGGGTTGACAGGGTTGTTAAGAAGGTATACGGTGTGTTAGCTTTTATTGGTAGAGGGATCGAGTTTCGGAGCCATGTGGTCATGCTGCAGCTGTACAAAACTCTGGTGAGGCCACACTTGGAATATTGTGTACAGTTTTGATCACTGCATTATAAGAAGGATGTGGAAGCTTTGGACAGGGTGCAGAGGAGATTTACCAGGATGTTCCTGGTACGGAGGGGAGGTCTTATGAGGAAAGGCTGAGGAAACTGAGGCTGTTTTCATTGGAGAGAAGGTCGAGAGGTGACTTAATTGTGTCATATAAGATCATCAGAGGGTTAGATAGGGTGGACAGGGAGAGCCTTTTTCCCTCAGATGGTGATGGCGAGCACGAGGGGACATAGCTTTAAATTGAGGGGCGATAGATATAGGACAGACGTCAGAGGTAGTTTCTTTACTCAGAGAGTAGTAGGGGCGGGGAATACCCTGCCTGCAGCAGGAGTAGACTCACCGACATTAAGGGCATTTAAATGGACATTGGAAAGGCATATGGACGAGAATGGAATAGTGTAGGTTAGATGGGCTTCAGATTGGCTTCACAGATTGGCACAGCATCGAGGGCTGAAGGGCCTGTACTGCGCTGGAAATACTCTACGTTCTTAACGCACCCTCCTCAGAAAAACCAGCTTTCTTTCAGATATCCGTGCTAAAGGAATTACATTTTTTCTCTCTCTCTCCCTCTCTCTCTCTCTCTCTCTCCCTCCCTCTAGCTCAAAACCCACCTGGCTATCTCTCCTGAATGTTCTTGGATGTACGCGAGGCATGCAATGTTGACACATCCAGTTGAAGAAATTCAACATGAAATTAATTAAAAAACAAAAGAGAACAAAATCGCACACTGGAAACAAAACGCAGGCGGGAAGGCAGAGCCCCGGGGACCGCAGCATCAGGCACACCGAACAACCACAAGACAGAAGGTACCCGTGAGAAGGCTAAATGGGTCTAACCTGTGATACACTGACCTGCGATACAGTGATACCACACTTCTTTGCCAGCTCCTCCTTGGCCTCCTCGCTGGGGTAAGGGTTACTCAGGTGGGAGTAGAAGTACTCGTTCAGGATCTCCGTGGCCTGTTTGCTGAAGTTCCGTCTCTTCCTCCTGGAGAAAGGTGGGAAAGGTCACACAG
>NW_025165910.1:0-1655 GCF_004010195.1 Chiloscyllium plagiosum
AGGGAGGTGGCTGTGTTTAAATCCCGTGATGAAATAGGGGAGTTGCGCATTTACCAAGAAAATGGGCACACCACCCCCCCTGACACAGTGTTCACAAATCAAACAGACAGCAAAGCTTCACGTCTGATCGAAAGTTTCCGAAAAGAAGATTTGTCTCAACAGATATACGGAGTGAACCTTCTCCTTTCTTGATTTGAAATGCAAGAAGTTGACGTGAGTGAGCCTGATGTGATTGGAACACGCAACCTTCTAATCTGGAGTCAGACGCGCTACCGTTGCGCCACAAGCTCACGGCGGGTGGTGGACCTCTCTTCATGCTTAAGGGAAGTGATCGCACTGCAATGATTTTACGTTCTGAGTAACAACGGAGATCAACAGTTCATGTCTGTTCTGTCTCCCCACCCCCCACCCCCCGCCCCCGCACTCCTTCTGTCTCTCGAAACAATTGCCAACTCTACCTCAATAAAAAGGAGAAAGAACTGTGGATGCTGTATATCAGAAACAAAAAACAGGAGTTGCCGGTGACCCTTCCACAGAACTGATCGTGATTGGGAAAACGTTGGTTGAGATGCAGGAGATATTGTGGGAGGAAGGCGGATGCAGTAAATGATAGATCAGGACAGAGCCCAAAGCGAGGGAAGAACTGTTGGACAGGAAAAGGAGTTGATAACGATTTGCGTGGGAGGGTGAATGGAGACTGTTCATGGCGAAGAATAGGTAGTGTGTCATGACAGACTATGTGATAACAAGACTTGGTGTGTGTGGAAGGGACGAGGATACTATAGATTTCAGGCACTAGAATTATTGAATTCGATATTGGGACCGGAGAGATGTATGCTCCCCAAGTTTAATATTCGGTGCTCTTCGTTCTGCTGGTGCTGAGCTTCGCTGGGACACTACAACAAGCCTGAGACAGAGATGTTGGCCAGGAACAGGGTGAGGTGTGGAATTGGCAGGCAACTGGAAGCTCAGGGTCTTTTTTGCGGGCAGAACGTAGATGTTCTGTGCAGCAGTCACCCAGTTTATGCTTCGTTTTCCCCAATGTAGATGAGGCCACGTTGTGAGCAGCAAATGCTGTAGACTGGGTTGTGGGAAGTGCAGGTAAAGTGCTGCTTCATCTGGAAGGTAAGTTTGGGCCCTTGGATAGTGAGGAGGGAGCAGGTAAATGGGCTGGTGTCACACATTCGGCAGTTGCAGGGGAAAGTGCCGTTGGACTGGGGTGGGAATGGGGTTAGGGTTAATAGGAATGAAGGAAGAGTGGACCCAAGGTATAACTCCTGCCCATTTACCTATCTACCAAAGAGAGGAATTTGTTAAGTGTGTACAAGGACATTTTCTAATTCACAATGTGGATGTACATACTGGCGAGGGTGCAAAACCTAAGGGCCAGCAACCATAATTCTATTAGCATTAGAATAGTGATTGAAAATATAATATCAGATCCAAAAGTTGAAGTTCTAAATTGGAGAAAGACTCAGGTATTAGGCAAGATCCTTCAAAAGCTGATTGGGGGCAGATGTTCGCAGGTTAAAGGACTGCTGGAAAATGGGAAGCCTTCAAATATGAGATAACAAGAGTCCAGACACAGTATATTCCTGTCGGGGTGAAAGGAATGTCTGGTAGGTTTAGATTAGATTAGATTAGATTAGATTATA
>NW_025165911.1:0-1655 GCF_004010195.1 Chiloscyllium plagiosum
CCTCCCCCTCTTTTACCTCCACCTCTGACCCTATTAAAACATTTAAATCCTGGAACCTGCAACAGCCAATCCTGTCCCTGTTCTAGCCATGTCTCCGTAATAGCCACAACATCGAAGTCCCAGGTACCAACCCACGCTGCAAGTTCAATTGATGTGCTGAATGACTGGAGGATCGCAAGTATGATTCCTTTGTTCAAGGATTGCAGCAGGGATAGGCCAGCTAATTATAGAGCAGATAGTTTGACAGCAGAGGGAAGAAAATTATTGGAAACAATTCTGATGATGAATCAACAATTGAAAATGCAAGGATCAGTTTGCGATATTCATCATGGATTTGGTCGAGGATTCAGTCGAGATTTTTGAAATGCTATCTCTATACACTGATGAGTGCACTGCAGATTCTATGGTTTATATAGAGTTCAGTAAGGATTTTGAAAATGTTCCAGAGAAAAAATTGGCCCAAAAGGTAACACACCTTGGGATCCAAGACAATTTGGCAAATTGTATTGGAAAGTGGTGGACAGACGTTTACAGTTTTCAAAGTCTTTCACCAACAAGTGTACCACAGGAATCTGTGCGGACGCCATTGCTGTTTATTATGCATACTTATGACAAGGATTGAAAGAAAAAGGTATCATTACAACGTTTGCAAATGACATGAAGTTTGAGGGTGTTGCCCACAGTGAGGCAGATGTTCTCAGGCTACAGTCTGATATCAATCAGGTGATAAACTGAGGCGAGTAATAGCAGATGGGCTTTATTTCGGATCAGGGTGAGGTAAAACCCTATGAGAAGAATGTTGATCGAAGGGCAGACATCATGAACGGTAGGTCCCATTGGAGGACTAACGAACACAGGGACATTAGTGGACAAGTCCATAGTTCCGTGGAGGTGTCAGAAAAGGTAAACAGGATGGGGAAAAATGTCTGAACGAGGGTCTGTTGTAGCCCCATATCCTGGTTGGAGGAATTGCTAGAGTTACTCGAGAGGTCTTAAAATGGTCTGGCAGGGTCTTGGATCTGAAAGAGTCGGTAGTCCCGATATAAATCACAGGCTGGTACAGAGGTTAAGGAGAACAATTTCAATAGACAAGGCAGGCAAGAACATAGCAAGCAATGATCAAAACTGAAGTTTTATTGTATTTATTTCAATGCAATTGGCATGACTTGTAAGGCAGATGAATTCAGGACATGGAAGTTAAGATGAAAGTGGGATTTTACAGGCATTACAGAAGAATTGATGACGGAGGTGCAAGACTGGTAACTCAATGTTCAAAGCTAGAGAAACTACAGGAAGTTTATAACAGGAGGGAAGGCAGGAGGAATTTTGATTTTGATTTTAGCAATTATCACAGCAGTACCGGAAGAAGATATTCTTGAGGGGTCATCCAGTGAAGCAGTGCAGATGGCAGTGAGAAATAAGAATGCTTAATCACTTTGATACAATTGTACTTCTGACCCCTGATATTCAATGGGAGATTGATGAACAATTATGTCGTAAGATCTTTTATATCAAAAATAATGTTACGGTTGTAATTGTAGGAATTGTATTTAACTTTCCAACTAGACTGGAATGGTCACTGTTAAGTATTTGAAGGGAGGAATTTGTTATGTGTGTTACAGAATACTCACAATCAATATATAAGTGTCCCGTAG
>NW_025165912.1:0-1655 GCF_004010195.1 Chiloscyllium plagiosum
GGAAGATGATAAAGTCATTCAGCCATTTGAGTACTTTACACAGCACACGAGGAGGCCATCCAACCTTTCTTAGCTGCGACACAGGAACAGGGAACCATTGGTAACTATCAGGAAATCGACAGTAGGGATTGATGTTTGTTTTCAGTTTGGAAAACTTTAACGTGGTGGAGTTCCTTAGAGATCAGTGCAAGATCAACAGCTATTTCCAACCTGTTAATAATTTGGATGTGGGGACTGATTGGATTGGAGCTCAATTAGCTCAGCCACCAAGATATTCATTCAATAAGATGTCAAGTGGAGGTAGAGAGTCTGTAATGGGGTTTAGACAGGGGAGAATATTGTGTAAACCTTTAGCAGAAACAGTATAACCAGGGCTAATGATGTTTATGCTGTGACAAAAGGGTAAAACAACAGTAAACAACTTAAAAGGAGAGAGATCACACAACTCAGTGGTACAACGGGATTTGTGCATCCTAGTACATACATCACACAAAGTTATTATACAAATTGGTAAGTGGTTAGGAAAGTATATAGAATTATTCTATTCCATGCAAAGGCTATCAGAATAGCCTTTTCTTACTGCATCTGTACAGGGGCTGTCTGAGGCCACATCTGATGTATTGCGTGTAGTGATGATTCCCTAAACTGAAAAATAAATATACTAAATTGATTTTGAAGGTTTGTCAAGATTTACGTGTTCCTGGAAAGAAGGCCTTATTCTGACATACAGCACAGAAACAGACCTTTCGATTCACCTTGTCCATGACGACCTGATATCCTCAATTAATCTCGTCCCATTTGCCAGCACTTGGCCCATAACCCTTCCTATTCAAGTACCCATTCAACTGGCTTTTACATGTTGTAATTTTCCCAGCCACCAACACTTCCTTTACCAGTTCATTCCATACACTCCGAGAAAAGATTACCACTTTTATTTCTTTTAAATCTTTCCCCCTCACCTTCAATCTATGTGCCCAAGTTTTGGACTCACTCAACCTCAGAAAATGTCCTTGGGTATTCACGATTTCTATGCCCCTCATAATTTTATAAACCTCTACAAGGCCAGAGAACTTCAGGTTTGAGAATGAGAGATTTTCATACTGAACCATATAAGATCTTGAGGAGAAGCGCATCAGGTGCTTGGCTGATTGACATTTCCTCTGGTGTGGGAAACTAGAACTAAGGATTCAAATTTAAGTGAACAATGTATTCATTTTGACACAGATAGTCCAAAGACATGGATTTATTGGACAAAATTATGAGGACACATACAAACGCATCTTCAAATTATAGCTTATAAATTGCTCCTACATGGATCAGGGAACAGGGACAGAGTCATACAATCCCGAGCATATTCAAGGAGGCTTCACTTGGTCCAATTAGGTGGTTAGATAACATTATTGTGTATTTCATTTAAAAGTTGGAGAAGATGCAACCTGCTAGAGAAGTCACGGCCTATTGTTTCCTTTGTTTCCTTGTTCCATCTCACAGTAACGTATGAGAGGGGAAAACTCATCAGGCATCTTTAGCACTCGTGATGGATTCTTGTTGAGAATTCATTGGAATCTCCACACTGCCGGAAGCAAAGGGAATTCAGCCAAATCCAAATGTTCCAGTAAGGGATCCGATTGACAGCAGCTTGCGTGAACAGAATG
>NW_025165913.1:0-1655 GCF_004010195.1 Chiloscyllium plagiosum
GTGTTAGCGGTGATCACAGCGGTTTCCCGCAGTTTTCAGCTTTTTTGTAGCAAGTACCTTCGAGGATGACATCAAAAGATATTCGCTGTTACTGTATGATACTCTACCAATGGAGACAGCTCAGTCCACTGGGATGGGATAATTTCTGCAGTGTGTCCTGCGTATCAGATACAGTGCACTTTATCATTCAGATCATACAGAGTGAGAGCGCTCGAGAAGGCCAAGCGAGTTTTCCCCACAGGAGTTTATTGTAGGTGGGACAATACCAGCGGCATCACCCTAACCCAGGAAAGAACTGTCTCAGAAGTCCATTTAGTAAGTTTAGTTTCAGATTCTGGTCACCATGCTCCACGAGCCCTGCAGCCTGTGGGCAATAAGCACAATGAAGTTGGTGGTGGATCCAAAATGAGAGCATAATTCCTCATTAATATCTCCAATAAAATGGGGGTGGAGGGCATTGTCAGAAGGTAGACAACATCAAATACCAAAGCAGGTAATAATCTGCTTGAGTAAAATATTTACAACAGTTTTAGCAGTAGCGTTGGAAGTGCGGTAAGCTTCAACCCATCAAGGAAAAGAAAATCAACAATGACCAAAACATAATTATAATGCTGACACCTTTGCAACTCAATGAAGTCTTTAAACATCTTTTGCAGTTGGCATTAGGTGGTCAGAGGTCGACTCACCCTTGTCAGAGAACATAGAACATAAAAAGTACAGCACAGAACAGGCCCTTTCACTCACGATGTTTAATCCTAATGTAAAATATAGTAACAACCTACACACCCTCAATTCACTGCTATCCATGTGCAAGTCTAGAAGTCGCTTAAATGTCCCCAATAACTCTGCTTCCACGACTACCACTGGTAACGCATTCCATGCATTCACAGCTCTCTGTGTAACACAAAAATAACTTCTGACATCTGCTTTATACCTTCCTCCTAATATCTTCAAACTATAAGTTCTCATATCAGTCAATCTTGCCCTGGGGAAAATTCTCTAGATATTTACTCTGTCTATTCCTCCCATTATTTTGTAGACATCTATCAGGTCTCCTCTCTTTCTCCTTCTCTCCAGAGAGATGTCCGAGCCTATTCAACCTTTTTTTCATAAGGCAGGCCCTCCAGTCCAAGCAGCATCCTTCCTTGCACCCTCTCCCAAGCCGCTGTGTCTTTCTTATAGTAGGGCAACCAGAACTGGACACAATATTTCAAGTATTGCCTCACCAGGGACTTGTCGACCTGCAGCAAAACCTCACGGCTCTTAAACTCTATCCCCCTGTTAATGAAAGCCAAAACACCAAATGCATTCTTAACAACCTTATCCACTTGTATGCCAACGTTGAGGGATCTATGTACGTGCACATCCAAATCCCTCTGTTCCTCCACACTGCAAAGAATCCTGTCTTTAATCCTATATTCAGCATTCGAGTTCCGCCTTCTAACATGCATCACTTCGCATTTATCCAGCTCTGCATTCTGTCTATGTCGCGCTGCAGCCTGCAGTAGCCCTTTATACTATTGCCGACACCTCCAAACTTTGTGTCATCTGCAAATTTACTAACCCTCCGCTCAACCTTCTTCTCCAAGTCATTTATAAAAACTACAAAGAGCAGAGGCCCGAGTACAGAACCCTGGGAGACCCCACTCAACACT
>NW_025165914.1:0-1655 GCF_004010195.1 Chiloscyllium plagiosum
TTCATTGCAGTCATAAATATTCTGTCTCATCTTGTGACATACTGAAGCATGGTTCCATCCGACAGTGGCATTCTGATGGATCTTTCTTTTTTGTTCTCAAACATAAAGCAAGATTATCTGATGGAAATCCTAAACCTTCATATTTGAATCAACGTGATGAATTTTCAGTCACTGTCTCAGGCAAATTTAATGTCTAATGTTTTTTTGCCTGCCTGAAGTTACATTGTACTTTCTTCTTTAACTTCTGAAATTGGTGTGGGAATACCAAAAGTGCGAATGCAGTATCATGAGGTGGACGAAGGCCATTTAGGGTAATTCCTCTTTCTCTTTACATGCAGATACAAATATCAATGAACAGTTGCTCTCTGAAGATTACAACACGATTACATAAATAACGGGTAGTGTCAAAGAGTCACACAGCACAGACGCAGAAACGTTCATCCAGCCAGTTCGTGCCATCCATAATCAAAACTAAACAAGTCGCACTTCTCTGTGCTTGGCTCATGTACCTTCAAACAATTCTTGTTATCATACTGACCTTAATGAATTTTAAAAGTCGTAACTCGATGGCCAATTCTACCTGTGCAAGTTCATTCCACAAACGAACCACTCTTTGTGTAAAAAATACCATCATGTCTTTATAAAAGTTTCTCCTCTCACCTTGAAAATATGTGACATTTTCTTAAACTCCCCCATACAATGGAAAACGCACCTGCAATTCTCCTCATCTGTGCATCTCAAGATTTTATAAACCTGTATAATGCCATCTCTCAACGGCACAAACTTGAGTAAAAATATCCTTGCATATCCAGTCAATATTTCAAAGGTAAACCGGTCATTCCCAATAACATCTTACTGAATCTCTCTGACCACTGTGCAGCTGAGCTACTAATCATATTCGGGGCTTTGACGGGCTGAAACTGAGTACACATCCTTTCAACATTACAGTCATGGTAGACTTGTCAAAGGAAGATTGTGAACAAATCGGTGCCCAATTTCATGTGATGTACGTTAGCAGGAACAACCTCGACCCTCCTGAGAAGCAGGTAAGGGGTCTATTCTGATGTAATTCCCAGTTGCTTCTATCCTTCATTAAATTAGCATAGTCAGCATTAACTTATCATCTCTACTTTCAAATTTTAACACATTCTGGGCTACATTGTTAACCAATCGCATTACGATTTTGGGAGGATGACCGTTCACTCCCACATTCAGTGATGGAACGATCGATGATGATGGATTGGGAATCGGTTTCCCATATTCGAAAACCTATAGGAAGGAGTATACCAGATATTAATTGGATAGGAATTCTCCTTCTTTTGACGAAAGCGCTATCAATGGTGAAAGAAGCTGGGAAATGTTTCCTGATTTCTTTCTGGTAAAACTGCAATTCCTCACTTTCATACCTGACTCCTCATCGAACAATCACCTCTCTCCGCAGGGAGAGGAGATGCTGAAAATTCATCTCCTTGTAAGAAACTGTTGCGAAAACTCTACAAAAATCAGGAAGAAGGAAACCGTATTGGACATGAACATGAATATTATTCAGTGTTTGTCGGGCTCTCAGAACAGGATCAATGAATAGTATGCTGTTGGGGTACGTTATTGGTGTCGTAGGGTCATGGAAATTATTTTATTGAAGTTTTTTCTGATAT
>NW_025165915.1:0-1655 GCF_004010195.1 Chiloscyllium plagiosum
GAATTCCAATAGATTTGACAAGCATGATTTCCTTTCCATAAATCCATGCTATCTCTGTTTGATCCTGCCGCGGCTTTCTCAATGCTCTGCCATAAACTACTTGATAAATTGAGAATGTTCCCCACTAACCGATCTGAATCTTACTGGTCTATAATTCCCTGGTTTCTCTGTACCTCTCTTCCTGAATATTGGAGTGGCAGTAGCTGACCTCCAATCTGCAAGGACTGTACCATAATCTAAAGAATCCTGACAACTAAAGCATCCATGATTTCTAGAACCACTTCTTTAAGTACTCTGGGATCTAGATTTATCAGGTCCTGAGGATTTATTGGGTTTAATCGCCTCAATTTCTCAGCACCATTTCTCTACTAATATTGACCTCCCTCAGTTCTTCCTTCTCACTAAATTTTGCACACCCCAGGATTTCTGGTACTTGATTTGTATCTTCGAGTCAGAGAGTCCTACAGCACAGAGACAGGTCGTTTGGCCCAAACTGATCCATACTGACCAAAATGTCCAACCATGCTAACCCCATTTCCCTGCATTTGGTCGACATCCGATCCATGTATTTGTCAAAATGCCTTTAAATGTTGTTAACGTACCCAACTGAACCAATTCCGCTGGTAGCTCGTTCCATACACGTACCAGCCTCTGTGTAAAAAGAAATGCCCCTCAGGTTCCCTTTTATGCTTTTCCCCTCTAGTCTTAAACGAAAGACATTTAATCCTCGATTCCTTGACCCTGGGTAAAAAAAAAGGGTGCATGTCTCTCATGATTGCCTCGACTGCCGAGAAAAGAAGTTCGAGCTTGTTCAGCTTCTCCTTATAACTCAGATCATTGAGTCCTAGTAACATCCTGATAATTTTTTTTCGCACTCTTTCCAGTTTAATAACATCCTTCCTCGAGCAAGGAGACCAATACTGAACACACGCTCCAACTGCAGCCTCACCAACCTCCTGTACAACGGTCCTTTTTTGTGAAGACAGAACTAAAGTATGTATTCAGTTGCTTAGCTGTTTCTTGGTCCTTTGTTATACATTTCCCCATTTACATCTGTAGAGACCTACATTTGTCTTCATCAATATCTTTCTCTTCACATACTGTATAACCTTGTAGTGTCAGTCTTCATGTTCCCTGCAAGCTTATTTCCTTTTGAACTGTATTTTTCCCATCTTAATCAAACCCTTGGTCCTTCTTTGCTGAATCGAAACTGCTCTGAAACATCAGACCTATTATTTTCTTGGCCAATCTCTATGATTTTTCCTTCAATTGGATACTATCTAATTTCCTTTATAAGCCATGGATTGGCCCTGTGACCCATTTTGCTTTTGTACCAGACAGGAATAAATAGTTGTTGCAGTTCCCCCATGATTTCCTTGGGTATTTGCCAATGCCTATGTACTGTCACACCTTTAAGTAACTTTCACTAATCTATCAACACCAAATCATGCCTTATATATCTTCGAAGTTTCCTGAATAAAATTCAGCACTCTAGTCTCCAAAATAGCTGGCTCACTTTCCATCCTGATAAAAAAGTTGTATCATGTCATGGTCACTCATCTCCAAGGAGTCTCATGCAGCTAGATTGGCAATGATTCCCTTCTCATTACACAGTATCCAGCCTAAGCTCTCTAGTTGGCTCATCCACATGTTGG
>NW_025165916.1:0-1656 GCF_004010195.1 Chiloscyllium plagiosum
CGAACACTGGCTGTATCACTGTGCACACTCTCTATATCACCACGAACACTGTCTATATCACTGGGGACACTCTCAGTATCACCACGAACACTGGCTCTATCACTGGGGACAGTCCCTGTATCACCACGAACACTGTCAATATCACTGTGAACACTCTCTGTATCACCAGGAACACTGACTATATCACTGGGAACACACTCTGTGTCACCAGGAACACTGTCTGTATCACTGTGAACACTCTCTGTGTCACCACAAACACTGTCTATATCACTGTGAGCACTCTCTGTATCACGACAAACACTGTCTATATCACTGTGAGTACACTCTGTATCACCAGGAACACTGTCTATATTACTGTGCACACTCCCTGTGTCACCAGGAACACTGTCTATATCACTGTGCACACTCCCTGTGTCACCAGGAACACTGTCTATATCACTGTGAGTACACTCTGTATCATCAGGAACACTGTCTATATTACTGTGCACACTCCCTGTGTCACCAGGAACACTGTCTATATCACTGTGAACACTCTCTGTGTCACCAGGAACACTGTCTATATCACTGTGAACACACTCTGTGTCACCAGGAACACTGTCTATATCACTGTGAACACTCTCTGTGTCACCAGGAACACTGTCTATATCACTGTGAGCACTCTCTGTATCACCACGAACACTGTCTATATCACTGTGCACACTCTCTGTATCACCACGACCACTGTCTATATCACTGCGAACACTCTCTCTATCACCACGAACACTGTTTATATCACTGTGAACACACTCTGTGGCACCAGGAACACTGTCTATATCACAGTGCACACTCTCTGTATCACCACGAGCACTGTCTATATCACTGTGAATACTCTCTGTATCTACAGGAACACTCTCTATATTACTGTGGACACTCTCTGTATCACCGCGAATACTGTCTATATCACTGGGAACACACGCTGTTTCACCACACGCATTGTCTATATTACTGTGAACACTCTCTGTATCACCACGAACACTGTCTATATCACTGTGAAAACTCTCTGTATCACCACGAACACGGTCTATATCACTGGGAACACTCTCTGTATCACTGGGAACACTATCTATATCACTGGGGGCACTCTCTGTATCACCATGAACACTGTCTATATCAGTGGGAACACACTCTGTGTCACCACAAACACTGTCTATATCACTGGGAACACTCTCTGTATCACTGTGAACACTCTCTATATCACTGTTAACACTCTCTGTGTCAACAGGAACACTGTCTATATCACTGGGAACACTCTCTGTGTCACCACGAACACTGTCTATATCACTGGGAACACTCTCTTTATCACCACGAACACTGTCTGTATCACTGTGTACACTCTTTGTATCACGAGGAACACTGTCTATATCACTGGGAACACTCTCTGTATCATCAGGAACACTGTCTATATCACTGTGAACACTCTCCGTATCACCAGGAACACTGTCCATAACACTGGGGACCCTCTCTGTATCACCACGAACACTGTCTATATCACTGGGAACACTCTCTGTGTCACCACAAGCACTGTCTATATCACTGTGCACACTCTCAGTATCACCACGAACACTGTCTATATCACTGGGAACACTCTGTGTCACCAGGAACACTGTCTATATCACT
>NW_025165917.1:0-499 GCF_004010195.1 Chiloscyllium plagiosum
ACAGTTGACCCCGAGTATGGCAGGTAAGGGGAATTAACACCACGGTTTTTCAACAGGGGTAGAGAGGTCCTAGTGGATGGGCTAGAACAAGGGGGTCCATTCTTTTCCCAGAGGAGGCCTGAGCATGGTCTGAGCTCACCATCCAGCTCAGTGCAGTATCTGCGGTCTCTCTCTCTCTCTCTCACACACACACTCTTTGAATACGGAACATTCCAGATAGTGTTCCAAAGAATTCCCATTTTCAGGTCCAGGGACTTGCAGTCATTCAACCCCCTGGGTTCTTGCATAAAAATGCGCTTATTTTATTTCAAATCACAATTAGTAATTCTGGCTATTTCACTTTGTCTCACTTTGTTGTATTCAGCCAACACTGCTTCGAAACACTTGTCCCGTTATGAAATACAATTTTGAGCAGAGAACTTTTTATCCTCAGCTGTTATCTGGACCGTTATCTGAATTGTACCATTTTCTTTGTTATGAAAGTTTCTCTTGCCCTTTG
>NW_025165917.1:551-1656 GCF_004010195.1 Chiloscyllium plagiosum
CATGAAGGGGACATTCTCTCAACAATGAGCAATCGAGCATGGCCATTCCACTCTAAGCTGCACATCTTTGTACTCTGGGAGGAAACTGGACTATTGGGAGGGGACCCACAGAGATAAGTGAAGAATATTCAAACTCACCTGAGGTTGGAATTGAACCCAGCTTCTTGGGTGATGTGCGGCCGCAGTGCTAGCCACATTCCGATCATACTCCTCAGTTAGTTCTGTTAATTACTTGTAGCTGAATGAAGAAATCCAACTGGATTGTTCTGATAACTGAACCTGACCCAGTCTTAGACCTTTATCATCGGCCATATCGCCAACCTGGTTACATGTAAAATTTGTTGTGAGCAGTGGAGGAGTGGGATTAGAAATGGAAACAGTGATACCCTTCAACCTCAGTCAGAACCGCAGTAAGGAGAAATTCACAAAGTGGGAATTCATTCAAGTAGGAATTCTCTCACCCAGAAGATTGGGAGGGCTGAATCTTCATTATATATCGAGGCTGACTTTGTCTGATTTTCCAGAGACAGGTGAATCAGGGATCATTGTGAAATCAGAGAAAAGTGCAGCTGGGAACACAATGAGATGAGCCATGACCTTATTGACTGGTGGAATAGTGTCAAAGTGCCGAATGGCCCAGTTGTGTCCGTCAGCCCTATGTTCTGATGTTCCATTCAGCCCTTCGGTCCTGCTGCGCAGGAGCAGATTGAGGCCACTCTAATGGTTTGGTGTAGTTTGGGAAATGTATTAGAAAATCCAGGCTATGTCAGGCAGTGACCCCTCTCCCCCATCCCTCTTTTCAGGCTTCTCCTCTCTGTAACTTCTGCTCCTGATGTAGGTCATGTTACAGGCCCAGATTCGCATTGAATACAGCCCCCAATATCCCACACAAGGTCAACTCACACAAATCCTCTGCTGTGTCTGAATGCAACATTTTATATTATGACTTCCAGGAAAATAATCAATTATTTTCCAAAAACATAAATAAGAACGTAAGAAATAGGAACCTGCGCTGTCATTCAATAAGAACATGGCTGATCTACTCCACGGCTCAACTCCACTTTCCTTCTAGCCCCTTGCATCCCTCAACTCGCTGAAATGTCAC
>NW_025165918.1:0-1656 GCF_004010195.1 Chiloscyllium plagiosum
AGAGTGGGAGGGAGATAAAAGGAATAAATAACAAACAAAGTGATAGGTTGTCGTTTACACGGGACAGCAGAATGCACCAAACCCAACACCTGCTCAAAAAACCCCTTTACACAGCAAGATCCCAGAAACCGGGCTGAGGAGATCCGGGTTTTTGTTTCAGTCCCAGAGGCGACGAAAACATGGCTGGCTCACCTAACTAAACGACGTTGCCCGTCTGAAATTACTCCTGAAACTGGGGGGGGGGAAACCACGCGGCTGAGGGGATTGTAGTCACGTGTAGGCCGGACTGGGTGAGGGCAGCTGATCGCCTTCCCTGAAGGACCGTTAACGAATCAGATGGGTTTTCACACAAAAAAAACCCGTCGACTGTCAATGGCAGGGCCGCGGGGGAGCGTTCCAGATGGGTTGGTGATGTCATTTCCTGTGGTGGTGTCATTTCCTGTTCTTTTTCTCAGAGGGTGGTTGAAGTGGCGTCACACGGGTAGGGAAGGACATCACTTTGACTGGGACAACGCATCCGTCCAGACAGAGACACGCACGAGAACTCCTAGAAGCATGGCATTCCAACCGGAAATCTATCAACAAACACATCGAGTTAAACCCCATCTACCATCCCCTGAGAAAAGGAACAGGAAGTGACTTCACCGCAGGAAATGACATCACCAACCCAAACATGTTAACAGAGAGCCGGAATCAGCAGCAGTGCTTTGCCTGGAGGCCCACTGAAGATGTTACCGAGTAGGGTGACGAAACGTCTGGAAATGAACCTTCCAGCTCAGCGAGCAAACCTACACCCAGAACCTCAACCCGAGCTACAAATCTGCTCAAAACCCGCTAAGAAGGGATATTATTAAACTGGAAAGACGGCAGAAAAGATTTATTAGGATGCCAACTGGGCTGGAAGGTTTCAGCTCTCAGGGTTGGGTGGAACTTTTCTCCATAGTTGACCTCGGGGTGAGCCCTAATAGAGGTCTATAGAATCATGAGGGCCGTAGATAAGGGAGTTAGCCAGCAACTTTTCCCCAGGCAGTGGAAAACCCGAGGGCATGGGTTTAAGGTGAGAGAGGGGAGACATACCAAAGAGTCCAAAAGGGGTAACTTTTTTCACACAGAGGGTGGCGAGTTCCAGAGGTAGTGTTGGGAGCACAGACACCACTCGGATGGGATAGGTACGGAGGGATACAGACCAGCTTAAATTGTAAACACTGGGCGGCATGGATGTGTTCCTGAGCTCTCGACCTCTACGGGCGTTGACTCTGTGTTTTCAGAAGGTGATTCCCCATTTAGGATGTTACCGGGGGTCCATTAATATAAAATCGGGGAAAACAATGGCGCTGTGGCACTTGGTAAAATGTGGATTTTGTAAATGTTCGGAACTAAAGACCATGGAAGCGCTGCCACTTGTGAGAAAAACCCATCTGTTTAGCCAATGACCTTCAGAGAAGGAAATCTGCCAACCTTACCTGGTCTGGGCCTACACGTGACTCCATATCCATGGCAACGTGGTTGTCTCCTAACTGCGCCCTCGGCAATAAATTCTGGCCTATCCAGCGAAGGTGGTGGGGGTGAGCGGCCATCTTGACCCGCTGCAGACCCACAATGCCCCTGAGGGAGGGAATTCCGGGATTCTGACCCTGAAGGGAACGGTGATATATT
>NW_025165919.1:0-1656 GCF_004010195.1 Chiloscyllium plagiosum
GAGATTGAACTAGGTAACAATATTTAACACGTAGTTGGAAACACAATGGGCCAAATAGCCCCCGGTGCACTGTAACAATTGTGCCATTCTATGAAGGTGAAAACAACAATTAAAAAAATCCTTGGAGGGATCTTTATCCTTACAAAATTAAGGGAATTTTCTACACAATCTTAACATTGATTGCGACAAATGCTCAATTCTACCGAATTCAAGATTGACCAACATCAAATACTTTATTTGTCTACTTCTGCCACCTCATTGACAGAGCTCAATATGAATCTGCCTCATCCTATAGAGTGATGTTTTTCATGCTATTAAACCATTACTAAATGCTACTTTCACACTCATTTTAATCTTTATCTTTTCAACTCAACAATTAAGCAAATACTCAGGAGATTGAACTAGGTAACAATATTTAACACGTATTTGTCTACTTCTGCCACCTCATTGACAGAGCTCAATATGAATCTGCCTCATCCTATGGAGTGATGTTTTTCATGCTATTAAACCATTACTAAATGCTACTTTCACACTCATTTTAATCTTTATCTTTTCAACTCAACAATTAAGCAAATACTCAATAATAAGTCTGTCTACTAATGCTCAGTGCCAGAAAAGCTACATGCTGTCTTTTCTTCCTTTATATGAACTGTCAGCAAACTCTTCCCTTGATATAGATAATAAAAAAAAAGGATATGGCCTAAATAGTTGTTAAGATTAAATCAATAGGCCTCAAGTCATGGGCCATACTGAATCTATTGCTTTTCTGTCATAAGCTCAAATGGAACATTTTCTAAATGTTAACAAATATGAACATTTCTCGATGGACAGTACAATATCATTTAAAAGTACAGCCATTCTGTAATTTATTTCCCAAAATGTCTGTACTTGTCAGGGTTAAGGATAGAACTGATAAAAGATCATTTTGTACTTTTTACCAATGAAAGCTACTGAGAGAGTCAACACAAGATGAGCACTTCTACACTGGATAAGGAAGAAAATCTGACCTTTTCTTGGGAAATAAGGCAGGGCTAGTGACTGAAGTGTTAGTGGAGGAGCACTTTGGGACCAGTGATCATAATTCTATTAGCTTTACAATAGTTATGGAAAAGGATAGGCCTGTGTAAATGTTAAAGTTCTGAATTGGAGTAAGGCCAACTTTGATGGTGTGAAGCCTGGAAACAGTAGACCCGTGAGCCTAACATCAGTCGTGGGTAAGTTGTTGGATGGGATTTTGACTGATGGAATTTACATGCATTTTTGGAGGCATGGATTGATTAGGAATAGTCAGCATGGCTTTATGGATGGGAAATCATGTCTCACAAAGTTTTCTGAAGACATGACCAAGAAGACAGATAATGGTCTTCAGTAAAGCTTTTGACAAGGTTCTGCATGATAGATTGGCGAGTAAAATTAGATCACATGGGATTCAGTGAGGGCTTTCCAATTGGATACAAAATTGGTGGTGAAGAGTTGTTTCTCGGACTGGAGGCCTGTGACCAGCAAGATCGGTTCTGGTTCCACTGTTGGTTATCATTTATATGAACTATTCGGATGAGAATTTAGGAAGCATGGTTAGTATGCTAGCGGATGACACCAGAACTGGTGGTATAGTGGACAGTGAAGAAGGTTAGGAGAAAGTGAGGACTGCAGATG
>NW_025165920.1:0-1656 GCF_004010195.1 Chiloscyllium plagiosum
ACTGGGAGACAGGAACAGGGGGGAGCCATTCAACTGCTCGAGACTGGGACACAGGAACAGGAGGGAGTCACTCAACTGATCGAGATTGGGACACACGGACAGGAAGCAGTCACTCAACTGCAGTAAACTGGGACACAGGAACGGGGGAGTCACTCAACATGCTCGAGACTGGGACACAGTTACAAGAGCGAGTCATTCAACTGCTCGAAACTGGGACACAGGAAAAGGAAACAGTCATTCAACTGCTCGAGACTGGGACACTGGAACAGGAGGCAGTCACTCAACTACTCGAGCCTGGGACTCAGGTACATGAGTGAGTCCCTCAACTGCTGGAGACTGGGACACAGGAAGAAGATGGAGTCATTCAACTGCTCGAGACTGGGACACAGGAACAGGATGGAGTCACTCAACTGCTCGAGACTGGGACACAGGGACAGGAAGCAGTCACTCAACTGGAGGAGACTGGGACACAGGAGCAGGGGGGAGTCATTAAACTGCTCGAGACTGGGACACACGGACAGGAAGCAGTCACTCAACTGCTCGAGACTGGGACACAGGAACAGGGGGTAGTCATTCGAATGTTCGAGACTGGGACTTAGAAACAGGAGGGCGTCATTCGAATGTTCGAGACTGGGAGACAGGAACAGGAGGGAGTGACTCAACATGCTCAAGACTGGGACACAGGGACAGAAAGCAGTCACTCAACGGCAGGAGACTGGGACACAGGAACAGGAGGGAGTAATTCAACTGCTCGATACAGGGACACAGGAAGTGGAGGGAATCATTCAACTGCTCAAGACTGGGAGACAGGAACAGGTGGGAGTCGTTCAACAGTTCGAGACTGTGACACAGGTACAGGAAGCAGTCAGTCAACTGCTCGAGTCTGGGGCACAGGAACAGGAAGGAGTCATTCGAATGTTCGAGACTGGGGGACAGGAACAGGAGGGAGTCATTCGAATGTTCGAGCCTGGGAGACAGGAACAGGAGGGAGCCATTCAACTCCTCGAGACTGGGACACAGGAACAGGAGGGAGTCACTCAAACTGCTCGAGACTGGGACACACGGACAGGAAGCGGTCACTCAACTGCAGGAAACTGGGACACAGGAACAGGGGGGAGTCATTCGAATGTTCGAGACTGGGACTTAGGAACAGGAGGGAGTCAATCGAATGTTCGAAAAGGGGAGACAGGAACTGGAGGGAGTCATTCAACTGCTCGAGACTAGGACACGGGAAAAGGAGGGAGTCGTTCAACTGTTCGACACTGGGACACTGTGACAGAAGACAGTCACTCAACTGCGCGAGACTGGGACACAGGTGCAGGAGGGTGTCACACAACTGCTCAAGACTGGGATACAGCAACAGGAGGATGTCGTTCAACTGTTCGAGACTAGGACACAGGAACAGGAGGGAGTCACTCAACTGTTCGAGTTGGGACACAAAAACAGGAGGGAGTCATTCGAATGTTCGAGACTGGGACACAGAAAAGGAAGCAGTCACTCAACTGCTCGAGACTGCGACACAGGAACAGGAAGCCGTCACTCAACTGCAGGAGTCTGAGACACTGGAACAGGAGGGAGTAATTCAACTGCTCGAGTTGGGACACAAAAACAGGAGGGAGTCACTCAACTCCTCGAGACTGCGACGCAGGAACAGGA
>NW_025165921.1:0-1656 GCF_004010195.1 Chiloscyllium plagiosum
TGCGGAGTCTCACAGCAGAGTGAACACGGGCCGAGTCGCACAGCGGAGTGAGCACGGGCCGTGTTGCACAGCGGAGTGAGCACGGGCCGAGTCCCACAGCGGAGTGAGCACTGGCCGATTCCCACAGCGGAGTGAGCACGGGCCGATTCCCACAGCGGAGTGAGCACGGGCCGAGTCTCACAGCGGAGTGAGCACAGTCGAAATGTCACAGCGGAGGGAACACAGGCTGAATCTCACGGCGGAGTGAGCATGGGCCGAGTCGCATAGCGGAGTGAACACGGGCCGAGTCTCGGAGTGGAGTGAACAATGGCCAAGTCTCACAGCGGAGCGAGCACGGGCCAAATCTCACAGCGGAGTGTGCTTGGGCCGAGTCTCACAGCGGAGTGAGCACAGGCCGAGTCTCACAGCGGAGTGAGCTCGGGCCGAATCTCATAGCGGAGTGAACACGGGCCGATTCCCCAGCGGAGTGAACACTGGCCAAGTGCCCCAGCGGAGTGAGCATGTGCTTAGTCCCCCAGCGGACGGAGCACGTGCCGAGTCTCACAGTGGAGTGAACACGGGCCGAGTCTCACAGAAGAGTGAATACGGGCCGAGTCTCACAGCGGAGCGAGCACGGGCCGAGTCTCACAGCGGAGTGAACACGGGCCGAGTTCCCCAGCGGAGTGAGCATGGGCTTAGTCCCCCAGCGGACGGAACACGTGCCGAGTCTCACAGTGGAGTGAGTACGGGCCGAGTCTCACAGCGGAGTGAGTACGGGCCGAGTCTCACAGCGGAGTGAGTACGGGCCGAGTCTCTCAGTGGAGTGAGCACGGGCCGAGTCTCACAGCGGAGTGAGCACGGGCCGATTCCCCAGCAGAGTGAACACAGGCCGAGTCTCACAGCGGAGTGAGCACGGGCCGATTCCCCAGCGGAGTGAACACAGGCCGAGTCTCACAGCGGAGTGAACACTGGCCAAGTGCCCCAGCGGAGTGAACACGTGCCGAGTCTCACAGCGGAGAGAACACGGGCCGAGTCCCCCAGTAGAGTGAGCACGGGCCAAGTCCCCCTGCGGAGTGAACACGGGCCGAGTCTCACCGCGGAGTGAACACGGGCCGAGTTCCCCAGCGGAGTGAGCATGGGCTTAGTCCCCCAGCGGAGCGAACACGTGCCGAGTCCCACAGCGGAGTGAACACGGGCTGAGTCTCACAGCGGAGTGAGCACGGGCCGAGTCTCACAGTGGAGTGAGCACGGACTGAGACTCACAGCGGAGTGAGTACGGGCCGAGTCTCACAGCGGAGTGAGTACGGGCCGAGTCTCACAGCGGAGTGAGCACGGGCCGAGTCTCACAGCGGAGTGAGCACTAGCCGAGTCTCTCAGTGGAGTGAGCACGGGCCGAGTCTCACAGCGGAGTGAGCACGGGCCGATTCCCCAGCGGAGTGAACACTGGCCAAGTGCCCCAGCGGAGCGAACACAGGCCGAGTCTCACAGCGGAGTGAACACAGGCCGAGTCTCACAGCAGAGTGAGCACGGGCCGAGTCCCTCAGCGGAGTGAACACGGGCCGAGTCTCACAGCGGAGAGAACAGGGGCGGAGTCTCACAGCAGAGTGAACACGGGCCGGGTTTCACAGCGGAGCGAGCACGGGTCGAGTCTCACAGCGGAGTGAACACGGGCCGAGA
>NW_025165922.1:0-1656 GCF_004010195.1 Chiloscyllium plagiosum
GTACTTACCCTATAATATTCCCAGTCAATATTTGGAAAATTAAAGTCCCCCATAACAATTGCTGTCACTCTCGCAATATCGAGAATCATTTTTGCTATCCTTTCCACTACATCTCCGGAACTATTCGGAGGCCTATAGAAAACACCCAACAGGATGACCTCTCCTTCCCTGTTTCTAACCTCAGCTCTTACTACCTCAGCAGACGAGTCCTCAAACGTCCTTTCTGACACTGTAATATTGTCCTTGATTAACAATGCCACACCATCCCCCCAACGTTCCCCATCTCTTACCATCTTCCCTCTTCTTACTGAAACAACTAAATCCCGGAACCTGCAATAACCATTCCTGTCTCTGCTCTACAATGTCTCTGAAATGGCCACAACATTGAACTCCCTCGTTCTAACCCATGCTGCAAGTTCACTCAAATCATTCCGCAAGCTCCTTGCCTTAAAGTAGACACACTATAAACCAACTTCTTGCTTGACGGTGCCCTCTTGTGACCTTCAAACCATTTTTCTTACCTCACTATTCTCAACCTCCTGTATGTTGGAACGACAATTTCGGTTCCCATACTCCTGCGGAATTAGCTTAAACTGTTCCGGAGAGTATTAGCAAATTCCCCCTCACCAAGGTTATTGGTACCCCTCTGGTTCAGGTGAAGACCATCCTGTTTTAAGATGTTCTGTGTACCCCAGAAAGAGACCCAATTATCCAGGAATCCAAAACCTCTCTCCGGCATCTTCCCTTTAGCCACGTGTTCAGCTCTTCTTGCTCCCTATTCCTCACCTATTAAATTCATGTAATTCTTTGTAATTACTTGTCATGGAATCTGCAATATGCCTCAGAGTAATTCATTACATTTCCTTAGCCAGCACCTTCAAACCGACAAAGACATCCACCCCGAGGGACAAGTGCAGCAGGTCGGTGGGACCACCGTCATTGACAAGTTTCTCTGCCCTTGGAAACATATTGTTCATTCAGGGATTTTGTGTCGAAATCCTCGAATTCCCTCTGAATGGCAATTTGGTTCTATCGACACCAAATAACCTTCAGCAGACCAAGAAACAATCAATTCCAAGTTAACCTGCGATGAACAATAAACAATGGCTCCATGGACATATTCAACTCAAAACAAGTTATTCAGTTCACTGGTATGTCTGAGATTATTTTCTGTCATCCACCAGAAAGATAAACAATGTGTGCACCTTGCCTGGAGTAGGTTCTCTCCATCAGCTAATAGATACATCGATGGAAAACATTGTGGGAGATGATGGAATTTACATCTATTCCTGTCTAAGAAGTTCTGGATCATAGGCACTCAATAAAACCGTGACGTTCATGGTTAATGTGAGCCCAGTCTTCACCTGGTGTAAGTCTAAATAATTTGTGGAAAGGGATTTGGTGACTCAACTGTGACACAACCTCTTCTTTGAACAAGATTTGCCTCACTCTGTACTACTGCTTTCCCAATATGTTGGGGAAGTGTTCCTGGAAAACTCAGGATGTATTGGGCATATCCAAACTGTCTCAACTCTCTGCCCTAGCCCGACATCAGCCTCCTACTTCTTTACACGGCTTTCCCCATTCTAAAATGTTTGCTCAGTTTGCTAGTCACATTGTGTCTCCTCAGTGATTCGGTGCTGCAGCTCAAGCACA
>NW_025165923.1:0-1656 GCF_004010195.1 Chiloscyllium plagiosum
GAGCTTAACGTGGCATGAAGTGGAATCAAATCAGGTGGTTAATATACAAAATAACAGATAGCCCGGAATCTAATCGAGGGGTTCAGACTGGTTTCTGATCGAGTGGTTCGGGGTGGTTTATATACAGAAAACAGATACCCTGGAGTGAGTTAAGGCTTGGAATTTAATTGAGGGATTCAGAGTGGTTTATATACAGAGTAACAGACAGCCCAGGGTGAGTTACAATCTGGAATCTAATCAAGGGGTTCAGGCTGGTTTATAAACAGAATAACAGATAGCCCCGGGTGAGTTACAGCTTGGAATTTAATCGAGGGGTTCAGTGTGGTTATGTACAGAATAAAAAGATAGTCCGGAGTGACTTACAGCCTTGAATCCAGTCAATGTGTTCCCAATTTAAACCCACAGAAGGTCAGTGTTGGATTTGAGAAACCCTTCAATTTTGAATAAGGCCTAGCCTAGCCTAGCCTGATCAAACGCTGCAAATGTACAATTCAGTGGCTGAACTCTTTCAGCTTTTGTATATTATGTTTCTCTCATATATTAGGAGCTTGGAAAGTAAGGCAGACTTTACTGGAATGTCACATTGTCTCTCCGCATTCACTGTAAACAGGTTCTGGGATTTGCATTTTAATCACCTTCAAAGAGCTGTCTTCATTTCCTATCTCTGCTTGCATCAATGCATGGAAATAGCTTTTGACATATTGCAACCTCTCCCTTTCTGAAAGTATTCCTGACACAAATCAGTCAGGCAGACATTTTAGATTTGTCCACAGCCACGATTTTATATCAGCAAAACGATGACATTGAGCTTATAAATAAGGAAAAACAAGAGAGACTGGCAACATCAATACAGTTTGAAAATATATAAAACATTGAACACGCACACAGAATCACACACAAACAGACATACACAGACAGACAGATTCACACATTTCCTATCTTGCAAGGGAATTCGTGTTATGATGATGCATTCAAGCAGGACATTAAAGAGCTTTTGAGATTTTCCCCATTGTGACAGAAATTCAGCCCCAATCTGAAACTTGGAGATATGTAACAGAACTGAAATGAAACAGCAGCTTTCTGTGTTCCTGCTCGCAAAGGAACATTTGACCAATAAGTTTATCTTGTCTTCGGTCTAACATCCAACAAGGATCACTTCACTGATCCAATAACACATCCCCAGGAGTGAGTTCCAGACTGGAATCTAATTGAGGGGTTTAGGATTTATATACAGCATATGAGATACCCAAGAGTGAGGGACAGACACTGGAATCAAATCGAGGGGTTCAGGGTGGTTTATATACAGCATATGAGATACCCAAGAGTGAGGGAGAGACGTAATCTAATCGAGGGGTTCGGGGTGGTTTATATACAGCATATGAGATAACCAGGAGTGAGGGAGAGACTGAAATCTAATCGAGGGGTTCGGGGTGGTTTATATACAGCATATGAGATACCCAAGAGTGAGGGACAGACTGGAATCTAGTCGAGGGGTTCAGCGTGGGTTATATACAGCATAAGTGATACCCAGGAGTGAGGGAGAGACTGAAATCTAATCGAGGGGTTGGGGGTGGTTTATAAACAGCATATGAGATGCCCAAGAGTGAGGGAGAGACTGAAATATAACCGAGGGTTTTGGGGTGGTTTATATACAGA
>NW_025165924.1:0-1656 GCF_004010195.1 Chiloscyllium plagiosum
ATCCTAACCCCTGCAGTAGCTCCTCAGCCACGCCTTAACTGTTCTATCTGACTGTGCCTAATCTCAATATTCCATTAGTTTTTAAACAAATCCCAACATGACATTTGCCATACTTATTGACAGTTGAAATTAAAAGCTAACGTTTGTAGTTTGGAGATGCGGATCCCTGTAGATTTCTGAATTCAATCTCTATCTTGCCTGTTAAAATGCATAACTTCACTATTAATGTCTGTTCTCATTTATTTCACCCACATTACGTTATTATGCAATGTTCCTTGTTCACTCTCTTGTCCTATCTGTATCCCTCCGCAAACATCTTTTTGTGTCAAAATCACCACTCCAATTTTTGAGTCATTCGCAAACGTGCCTACAATCTATTCACTTTCTTCATCTAAATCATCAAAATATTTTGTAAATTTTTGTGTCACCAGAACTGATTTATGTGGTACTCCACAGATTGACATACTGTAAAATAAGTGCTATCAAACACCTTCAGAAAATCAAAACATATTACAACCACACAAAACAGGTTATAGTCCAGCAGGTTTTATTGGAAGCGCACTAGCTTTCGGAGCGACGCTCATTCATCAGGTGATAGTGGAGGGCTCGATCGTAACACAGAATTTATAGCAAAAGTTTGCATTGTGATATAGCTGACATTATACATTGAAAAATTTCTTGGAGACTGCGCAGTGAAGTTATATGGATGAAACTTAAAAATAAGAAAGAGGTGATCACCTTTCATCTGTTAGAATACAGTGACAGTTTCACATGAAAGAAGTGAAACTATCACTGTATTCTAACAGATGAAAGGCTTAACAGACAATCAATTTTTCAATGTATAATTTCAGTTACATCACGCTGTAAATTTTTGCTATAAATTCTGTGTTACGATCGAGCTACACACTAGTCCAACACGGGCATCTCCAAATTATTAGAATCACGGTTTCCTCCATTTTCTCAAATAATTCCAATACACTTATCAGGCAAGATTTCCATTTTGTAAAGCCATTCTCAGTGTTCTGCTGTGGCATCCTTTTTTTAAAGACTCCACCATTTTTTTCAATAAATTATGTTAAACTAAGTAGCCTCAGTCAATCGTTTTTGTGCCTTAACGTTTTTTGAGTGAAGGTGTTGATTGAAGTATCTACTATCAGCACTCACTTCCACCTGCAGGAGAAGCACTGGCATTGCATCTGTTGTGAAAATCTCAACAAAATGTATCCGATGGTCATCTGCTGAGAAAACAATTCCACAAATGCTCTAGCTCATCACCTTCTGCTAGCGGTCCCAGATTTTACGAAGCAACTTATTGAAAGTTGACAAAGCTAATTAGCATCAAACCAAGATCAATATTTGAGCAAAAATATCTCAATTCCTGGTACCGTATTTTTGTTCATCTCTTTTTCGGACATTAGCTTCGACAATGTGGAATCTGTGTGGGTGGCGCTGTGAAATACCAAGCGACAAAAACATTAGTGTGTGTCATACACAGACCCCCAGACTGCAGTGGTCATGCTGGAACAGTATTAAACAGGAAATTAGCCAAGCATGTGATGTGGAGACATAGGTGATCATGGGTGATTTTAATCTGCAACTAGATTAAACAAATCAAATTAGCCTAAATGTCTAAGAGGGAGAATTCCTGGCGTACAT
>NW_025165925.1:0-1656 GCF_004010195.1 Chiloscyllium plagiosum
GAAAATGGCGTGAACATTCACACATGGTATGGACAAGAAGAAACAAAATTATTCCCGATAAATAATCGGAATATGTCTCAATGTCTGGTCGAGGATAATTACCAGTACATCAACCAGAAACATGACCATCAGAAAACGACTGACGTTTGCAGATAATCCACAGTTTTTTTTTCATGAAACAGGACGAACATCGTCACTATATTAACTGCGAAGAAAAGAAGAAAACCACGTCAAACTCTTGGTAAGTCACCATTTGATTGCAAGTTTGTTCAGAGTGGCAATTGAATCAATGCTTTGGTCAGACTTTTGGACTTCAAAAGGGAAATGAGAGTACCTTAATTATTGTAACAATTTGCAGACAAAAAAAACATGCCAGATTCTTTCCAAATACACAGCCACACATCCATCAGAACAGACAATTTCGATAAAATTCCAAAGTACTCCATCACCCTAGAACAGAAACAGATCACTTTTTTATTGTACGGAGATGACTGTTGAAAACATTGCCATTCTAAAAGGTTCTCTCCCAATTTCTTGAACACAAACGTAGGTCGGATGCTTCTACCTCCTGTATAAATTGTTGTCGATCCTCTATCCTGAAGTAACGTCAACGCATGGACATTTTTTGCACTCTTGTAACTGATTGAGAGGACTTCAAAACATTGTCTCCTTCTCATTGGAATATTACTTCTTCCTCCAAAGTTTTATCATATGTTCAATGTACTCATTTACAAAACAAATCAACAATAATATCAAGAATAGAATATCGAAGGTGAAGTTGCAAACAGCAACCATGATCAGGACAAGACCAGTCTCCCTCCCAACATCTCCCCACGGCTGCAAATATGTGGCATATGAGAATGAGCAAAGTCTGCTCTGTCAAAAAAAAAAAACGAGAACGCATCTAATCGAGGTGCATCAGTTCAGCCATTCAGAGTTGCTCCATCAATCAATGATTTCCTGGCTGATCCGATCGTCTCCCGAGGGTAACATTGTCACCCACTCCTTGATAACCCTTGTTTTTATTGTTATTCATGAATCTATCTTCATTTACTTCAAAACGTATTCAATGACTCTGCCTTTACCCCTCTCTGTGGAAGATAGTTAATACACTTTTTTTTCTCAAATTAAAGGAAAGTAAAAAACTCGACACTAATTTGCAGAAGAGTAACGCAAAGGCAAATCACAATTGGTTTCTCATGCTGACAGAGGGAATCTTCAGTAAACGAATCATAAATATTGAGAAATTGAGGTTAGAATATGTTGGAGGGAATCAGTCGTTATCGAGTCGTGAGATACCTGAAAACTGTTCGTTCACAAAACCACTGTTTACTTTTATCCGGTTACCCCATCGCTTCTAAAAAAAAACTTCTAAAATCGTTGTTGCTAAGATCATCAAACAGCATTTTTTTAAAAAGAAATTTCCCCTTCCTATTATTCAAGGCAGGTGATTGAGGTCACCGCAAATTAATCACTGTTTCACCATGAGGTGCAATGAAATGGTATTGGGATTAATGTGATTTTATTCTAATAGTGTGTGAAAATCTTTACGCTTATGTTACATATTAATTACATTTACGTTGGCACATTTCACTTGCTCGACATTACCTTCTGCAGTTTTATGTAAAGAAAAGCATCTGATTTATTCTTAGAATC
>NW_025165926.1:0-1656 GCF_004010195.1 Chiloscyllium plagiosum
TGTCTTCGTCATTTATTTCGCACTTTGCTTCCTATGAGTGCCCTTGTAAACTGTATCCGCTGGTGACTTATTTCCCTGGTTGTTCTTCATCACGACCCGAAAGAAATCAACATTCGTTTCTCCTGAATCTCGGTAATCTCTGATCAAATGTCACCAGCACCTCGATATTTTCCACGTCGGTCTGCCTTCTTGAAATAATAATTGATCCGTCACTGTGTTACTGTTGCACAAATCAAGAACAAATCAAACAGCACCAATAGTATCTAGGGTGTAAACGCAGATAACTGCAACCGCTCCCCAGACTACTGTGCGATCTCAGAAGCACACATTGTACAGCCAGGAAACTCAAAACAACAGAAACACTCTTTTGGGCTGCGGACCTGGTTGTGTTTCTCAATCAGAAATCGAATTTTACATTGGTAATATCAACAGTTCCCTCACACAAGGAACTGACTAATGCTACAGATGGAGGATAAAGTGTGGACTGTAGATACTGGAGATCAAGAGTGTGGTGCTAGAAAACACAGCAGATCAGGCAGCATCTGAGCAGTAGCAAAATCGACGTTTTGGCCGAATATCTGATGAAGTATTCATGTCAGAAACATCCATTCTCCTGCTTCTTGGATGCTGCCTAACCTGCTGTACTTTTCCAGCAACACATTCTCCATTGCTGCAGGCTGTCACGCATTGCGAGATTCCAGCCACGAAATCAGCGACACTCAGTGTCATGAGTCAACCTACTGCGGACACCAGGCAGTGGTGTTTCATGTCACGTTGATCTTCAAGAATGCGTATCGTGAGTTGTCTGTCCTGTATAATGTTTCATGCAGTCACGACATGCAATATTTCTTTTCCAAATTTGTCTTGCCTATGATGGGTATTTGGTCCATTTTTTGGTGAGTTGTTGTCAAATAGGTCTTTCGGTTTATGCTGTCTCATAACTCCGAGTGGTCAGAGGAGTCTGGCTGTATATGCCGAGACATACTTTTACCTATAATGTAGAGAGCTTGGTTTGTTGGGTAATGGCATGTCCTCCTGGCGTTGGTTTTGACAATGAATCTGTGGGAATATCAATTGTTGCAAAATATTTCTGGAAGATCCACTAAACAACACAACCAGCTGTTCCGAGTAGCAATGCACAGCGATGACGAGGACAACAAATTCGACTGTGACAACACAAATACATTGGGGCCAGCTAAACAGATAGAAACCAGAGAATTTCTAGAATGACGAGACTCATCCAATGACTCCATCAAAAAACAAGTTGATCTGGACTCAACATACTGGGACATGCAAAGTAACGACAAGAAACAGCAACTGAAAGCAGTGGGAAATAAATCAAATCAAATCGAAACGCTGCAGGACAGCAGAGCTTCACATGAGTTTCATCTGCCTTGAAGATATCACCGAGAAAGGGGAGGAAACGGCCACAAACCAACTTCCCAAAACCACCGAATTTCCCCACACCATCTGCATCCTTCACCTGAACAACAGATCTTTACACAAACCTTGAAACCCTGAAACAGTCAGAGCCGGCCCAGCGGGAAAATGAACACTGGCATCCCACGTGACAACTGAGGTTACCAAACGCCACACGATGGATGTCGGAGCTAACTGAGGCGGCAAGCTACTTGTGCATGCTCTTGTCAATAACAC
>NW_025165927.1:0-1656 GCF_004010195.1 Chiloscyllium plagiosum
GATTGAATCACTGTCAGTGACAGGGATTGAACCACAGTCACTGACAAGGATTGATTCTCAATCAGTGACAGAGATTGAATCTCAGTCAGTGACAGGGATTGACCATCAGTCATTGTCAGGGATTGAACCTCCGTTAGCGACAGGGAGTGAATCTCAGTCAGTGACAGGTACTGAATCTCAGTCAGTGACAGACATTGAATCTCAGTCAATGACAGGGATTGAGCTTCATTCAGTGACAGGGATTGAATCTCAGTCAGTAATAGGGATTGAGCTTCATTCAGTGACAGGGATTGAACCTCAGTCAGTGACAGAGTTTGAATCTCGGTCAGTGACAGGGATTGATTCTCAGTCAATTACAGGGATTGAATCTCAGTCATTGACAGGGATTAAACCTCAGTCAGTGACAGGGATTGAATCTCAGTCAGTGACTGGGATTGAATCTCAGTCAGTGACACGGGTTGAATCTCAGTCAGTGAAATGGATTGATCCTCAGTCAGTGACAGGTATTGAACCTCAGTCAGTGACAGGGATTGAACCTCACACAGTGACAGGGTGTGAACCTCACTCAGTGACAGGGTGTGACCTCAGACAGTGACAGGGATGGAATCTCATTCAGTGACAGTGTTTGAATCTCAATCAGTGACAGGGATTGAGTTTCAGTCAGTGACAGTGATTGAGTTTCATTAAGTGACTGGGATTGAACCTCACTCACTGACAAGGATTGATTCACAATCAGTGACAGGGATTGAATCTCAGTCAGGGACAGGGATTGACCTTCAGTCAGTGTCAGGGATTGAACCTCCGTTAGCGACAGGGAGTGAACCTCAGTCAGTGACAGGGCATGAATCTCAGTCAGTGACAGGGATTGACCCTCGGTCAGTGACAGGGATTGAATCTCAGTCAGTGACAGGGATTGACCCGCAGTCAGTGACAGGGATTGAAGCTCAGTCAGTGACAGGGATTGAACCTCAGTCAGTGACAGGGATTGAATCTCAGTCAGTGACAGGTATTGAATCTCAATCAGTGACAGGCATTGATTCTCAATCAGTGACAGGGATTGAATCTCAATCAGTGACAGGGATTGAGATTCAGTCAGTGACAGGGATTGAACCTCAGTCAGTGACAGGGATTAATTCTCAATCAGTGACAGGGATTGAATCTCAGTCAGTGACAGGGATTGAGATTTAGTCCGTGACTGGGATTGAACCTCACACAGTGACAGGGATTGATCCTCACTCGGTGACAGGAATTGACCCTCAGTCAGTAACAGTGATTGAATCTCAGTCAGTGACAGGTATTGATTCTCAATCAGTGACAGACTTGAATCTCAGTCAGTGACAGGGATTGAATCTCAGTCTGTCACAGGGATTGAGCTTCATTCAGTGACAGGGATTGATTCTCCGTCAGTAACAGGAATTAATCTCAGTCAGTGACAGGGATTAACCCGCAGTCAGTGACAGGGATTGAACCTCAGTCAGTGACAGGTATTGAACCTCAGTCAGTGACAGGGATTGAAGCTCAGTCAGTGACAGGGATTGAACCTCACTCAGTGACAGGGTGTGAACCTCAGCCAGTGACAGGGATTGAATCTCTTTCAAAGACAGTGTTTGAATCTCAATCAGTGACAGGGAGTGAATCTCAGTCAGTGACAGGGAT
>NW_025165928.1:0-1656 GCF_004010195.1 Chiloscyllium plagiosum
AAGGGAAAAGCAATGCAGGAGGCCCCTGTGGCTGCCCCCATCTCAAACAGGTGAGCTACTTTAGATACTGTTCAGGGGGACTGCGTATCAGGGATGACAACAGCAGTAGATAGAACAGTACCAGCAGGGGAGGTTGAAGTGCAGGTAAATAGTGGTAGTCAATGATTCAATAGTTGGAGACACAGATAGACATTTCTATGGCCACAAACAAGACACCAAGACATGTGTTGCCTCCCTGTTGCCAGAGTCAAGGATGTCTCTAAGCATGCTCAGGACATACTGAAGAAGGATGGTAAACAGCTAGATGTCATGGTACACACTTGTACCAATGACATAGAAAGGAAGAATGATGAGGTCCTGCATGGAGAGTTCAGGGAGCTTGGCCATATGTAGATTGGGTTCTCTTCCAAGTTAATGGGATCTGTACAAAAAAGACAGGTTGCATTTTAACTGGAGGGGCACCAACATCCTGGTGGGGATGGTGACTAGTGCAACTTGAATGGATTTATACATTAAGGCAGAGGGTTAGGATCCAATGCAACAGCTCATAAGGTATGCAGTCAGTAAAGACTAATAGGACAAACAGGCAGGGTCAGTCTAATGATTATGGTGAGAGAAGGATTCATAAAAGATCAAAATGTGAGTTGCAAGTTGGAGTAAATGACAGAGGTGAGGTTCAGTATTATGAATGAATAAATAAGGATGGAGAGTATGGAAAGCGTGGTGCACAAGAAAATATTGAAAGAAAAAGACAAACAAGTAGGATTGATTTAAAAACCTTGGACCTAAACACACACGGTATTCGGAATAAAGTCAAGGAGCTGATGACACAGATACAGATACACCTGGTGGGGATTACTGAATCATGGTTACAGGAACTTCAGAACTGGGAGTTAAATGTGCAAGGGTACTCAGTATTCTGAAAGGTGAGACAAGAGCGAGCAGGAGGTGGAGTTGTTTCATTGCTTAAGCATGGCATCAAGGCTGTGGTAACAAATGATATTGGCACTGGGGTCTAGGGTGGAAATAAAAGATAAGGGAAGAGACCCCTTACGAGGAGTAATTTTCAGGCTCCAAAACAATACTGCCAAAGTTTAGCATAGTATAAACCAGGAAAGGAATTAAGAGTTAGGGTGAGAGGGTGGGTAAGTGGAGCTGAGGCCTGTAAAGATCAGTCGTGGTCTTATTGAATGGCGTAGCAGGCTCGAAGGGCCAGATGGCCTACTCCTGCTCCTGGTTCTTATGTTCCTATGTTCTTCAATAATGAGGGATTGAGAAGGACTCAAAAGTAATTATAGGTGATTTGAACATGAACATTGATTAGATTATTCAATTTGGCAAGGGAAGGCTCAAAGCAAGGCCCATTGAATGTATAAGGGCTTGTTTCCCATAGCAACTTGTCAATGAGCCAACCAGAGAACTGGCTACTTTAGATTTGGTATTATCTAACAAAGAAGGACTAATAAATGGTCTTTGGAATAATTATACAGAGGTAAGTTTCCCATCATCAAATCACCGTTTATTTATATGTGCACAGTGCATGGGCTCTGACCAGACAGCTCAAGGTCAGTCCCTCGACTGAGAAGACCTTCTGTATCCCCTGTTTATGTGTTTTGTTTTGCTTTTTTTTAACTCACAGGAGCTGAGTCCAAACAC
>NW_025165929.1:0-1656 GCF_004010195.1 Chiloscyllium plagiosum
CAGTTAAGATACAACCTGTCTTTTTTGTATAGGTCCTCACCTGTCCTGGAAGAGATTCCAATGATCCAACAATCTGAAATCCTCACCCCTGAACTAGCTTGTTAACAACATGTTAAGCTATAGAATGGGTAACCAGAGACTTCCTCATCCTTCCCTCTTTTCCACATGGCATGGGGAGTAATCCAGACATTACAGAGGATTGTTTTCTCTCTTTCTCTCTCTCTCTCTCTCCCCCTCTCTTTCTTTCTCTCTCTCAACCTCTCTCTCTCTAGTTCTCTCTCTCTCGCACCCCCCCCACACACACACAATGAGAAGACAGACAGTCAGACAGACACCACATTACTTTGCAGCAGAATACAAAGAACCTTAAAATAATCGGAATGATAACTGGAATGAGGGATTTAGTTAAGGGGAGGATGAGAGAAATTGCGCTTCTTCTCGATGTCAGTTTGCTCGTTGAGCTGGAGAGTTCGTTTTCAGATGGTTCATCATTATAATAGGGAACACTATCAGTGAGCCTCTGGTGAAGTGCTGGTGTTATGTCCCACTTGATATTTATGTGTTTAGGTTTCCTTGAGTCAGTGGTGTAATTTCCAATATTGGTGATTTTATGTCTGGTCCTTTTTCTCAGAGTGTGTTAGATGGAACCAAAATCGATGTGTTTGTTGATAGAGTTCAGGTTGGAATGCTATGCTTCTAGGAATTCTCGTGCGTGTTTCTGTTTGGCTTGTCCGAGATGGATGTGCAGACCTAGTCGATATTGTGTACTTCCTCATCTGTATGTAAGGATAGTAGTGATAGTGGGTCATGTCTTTTTTTCTGGCTGGTTGTTGTTGTTCATGTATCTAGGTGGCTAGTTTTCTGCCTGTTTTTCCGATGTCGTGTTTTTTACAGTTCTTGCAAGCCTTCCTCTTCCTGGAGCAGAACAGACAAATATGTGAACTTATTGCGGTGCTCAAAAGTTTGAAAAAAAGTTGTAGAGTGAAGCAGGAATACTCTGTTTCCGTAAATTGGCATTACAACATCAAGGATTTATAATTTCAAGATTGTCAGCAAAAGAGCCAGGAGTGAGATAAGGAAAAAGTTCTTTTTTGAGAGAGTTTTTTGGATTTGGAATGGACTGCCTGGGAGAGTTGTGGATGAAGATTAGAAAAATAACTGGATATGTATTTGGAAATATGAATTTAACAGGCTGCAGAGATAAGGCTAGTAAATGCGAGGAGCGTGGGAGACAATCCTGTAGCTGATGCACACACAGTAGCCACTGGCCTCCTCTTGAACTTTAAAGTTTTGCACTTCATCACGTGTCTGATGCGAATAAAAGTCAGTATCCGATTATTTCCCATTGAAAATGCTCGCGAATATCTGATTATTTAGTGCAGCATAAGCATTTAAAATGCAAGTTTTGTAAGGCCAGCTTCAATATATAGTCTAATTATTGCTCATAACATGAATATTTTAAATGTTGTATTCCAATTACGAAAACAAATCTGTCATTGCTTTGGCAAGAATCTCTTTGCAAAAGTATGACTTCTCACTCACACGATACTATGTTCATCGTTTTTGTTCACTGTCTGCATTTCAAATTAAATAACATTTTTTTTCCTAAAAATGAAACGTTTACAAATTATTGTCCACTAAAATTTGATAGCACAA
>NW_025165930.1:0-1656 GCF_004010195.1 Chiloscyllium plagiosum
AGGAGTCAGTCAGGTGTGTGGAAATTTTTACTCCTGACAGTTGAATCTTTATAGATGTTGCAATGACAAATTTCTAGTGAACTCCCTGCAGTGGGGCATGGTTGAGAGCCAGAGGACCAGTGACAAGCAATAGGGCACAATTAAACTGCTTCAAAAAGATCACACACTTGCACCTATGGAAAGCAGTAAGCATATAGTCCCTGGGTGACGGATACATGAAGGTGCCTTTTGTGCTCTCTGAAAGGTTTGTTATCATAGCTACTCCTTTTGTAAAGGACATCTTTTCAGAGTGGTTATAGCGTGGCATTTTGCCGATTTTGATGACATGGTTACCACCATTTTTGGTAACGAACAAGCTTGGTAATTGAAAAAGGGGTATTTTCCTTCAACATCTTCTCACTGACCTAGGAGCTCTGTATTTTTACTTGGACATGGCTCTCCTTGCATACACGGCAGAGTGGGAATATCTACCATGGTCCCAAGCCACAGGGTGACGTGGTTTATTTCGTTTCTTTGTCTTTTCCACCAGCGGTTCCTTCTCTCCTTCACCTGTCACTGAATTCAAATTCCACCAACTCCCATGGTGGGATTCAAATCCAGGTACCCAGAACATTCCCTGGGTCTCTGGTGTTGAAAACAGCGTCATTGAATGTTTTCAAAACAGAAGTATATCCTCGGCATGGACGAAGTGGACCAAGAGGTCTGCTTCCATGCTGTACATCTCTATGACTCTAGTCTTGTGAGGTAAGTGATTCAAAGGTAATTTGGGGGTGCACAGGGATATGGAATCCCAAATGCAAACAGATCAGCCATAATTTTCTGAATAGCAGGATGGCAGGCTCAAGGGACAAAATAGCATACATCTTCTTCCAACTTCTATGTCTGTGTCTATTTAATGCTAGTGGGAATATCTACCATGGTCCCATAGTACCATGTCTATTTAATGCTAGATAGACAGATTAATGTCTGTTAGGGAATCAAGGAACACGGAGAGTGGACAAGAAACTGGAGTTGAGGTTAAAGATCACCTATAATCAGAGAGTCATAGCATCATAGAGATGTACAGCACGGATACAGACCCTTTGGTCCAACTCATCCATGCCAACCAGATATCCCAACCTAATCTAGTCCCATTTGCCAGCACTTGGTCCATATCCCTCTAAACTGTTCCTATCCATACACCCATCCAGACACCTTTTAAATGTTGTAATTGTACCAGCCACTACGACTTCCTCTGGCAGCTCATTCCATAAATGTACTACCGTCTGGTGAAAAAGTTGCCCCTTAGGTCCCTTTTATATCTTTCCCCTCTCACCCTAAACCTATGCCCTCTCCTTCTGGATTCCCCCACCCTAGGGAAAAGACATTGTCTATTTATCCTATCCATGCCCCTCGCAATTTTATAAACTTCAATGAGGTCAGCCCTCAGCCTTTGACGCTCCAGGGAAAACAGTCCCAGTCTATTCAGCCCCTCCTTATAGCTCAAATCCTCCAACCCTGGCAACATCTTTGTAAATCTTTTTGGAACCCTTTCAGGTTTCACAACATTGGAGACCAGAATTGCACGCAATATTCCAAAAGTGGACTAACCAACTTCTGCACAGCCTCAACATGACCTCCCAACTCCTACACTCAATGCTCTGACCAATAAAGGAA